>NC_079211.1:68997461-69264961 GCF_029633865.1 Lampris incognitus | reverse complement strand
CTGTCTGTCTGTCTGTCTGTCTGTCTGTCTGTCTGTCTCTCTGTCTCTCCATCTCTATCTTCCTATCTCTGGTCTCTGTCTGTCTGTCTCTCTGTCTCTCTGTCCCAATCTCTCCATCTCTGTCTTTCTATCTCTGCTCTCTGTCTGTCTGTCTGTCTGTCTGTCTGTCTGTCTGTCTGTCTGTCTGTCTGTCTGTCTGTCTGTCTGTCTGTTTGTCTCTCTGTCCCTATCTCTCCATCTCTGTCTTTCTATCTCTGCTCTCTGTCTGTCTGTCACTCTGTCTCTCTGTCCCAATCTCTCCATCTATGTCTTTCTATCTCTGCTCTCTGTCTGTCTGTCTCTCTGTCCCAATCTCTCCATCTCTGTCTTTCTATCTCTGTCTGTCTGTCTGTCTGTCTGTCTGTCTGTCTGTCTGTCTGTCTGTCTGTCTGTCTGTCTGTCTCTCTGTCCCTATCTCTCCATCTCTGTTTTTCTATCTCTGCTCTCTGTCTGTCTGTCTCTCTGTCTCTCTGTCCCAATCTCTCCATCTCTGTCTTTCTATCTCTGCTCTCTGTCTTGTCTGTCTCTCTGTCTCTATCTCGCCATCTCTGTCTTTCTATCACTGCTCTCTGTCTGTCTGTCTGTCTGTCTCTCTGTCTCTATCGCTCATCTCTGTCTTTCTATCTCTGTTCTCTGTCTGTTTGTCTGTCTCTCTGTCTCTATCTCTCCATATCTGTCTTCCTATCTCTGATCTCTGTCTGTCTCTCTGTCTCTCTGTCCCTATCTCTCCATCTCTGTCTTTCTATCTCTGCCCTCTGTCTGTCTGTCTGTCTGTCTGTCTCTATCTCTCCATCTCTGTCTTTCTATATCTGCTCTCTGTCTTTCTGTCTCTCTGTCCCTATCTCTCCATCTCTGTCTTTCTATCTCTGCTCTCTGTCTGTCTGTCTCTCTGTGTCTATCTCTCCATCTCTGTCTTTCTATCTTTGCTCTCTGTCTGTCTGTCTGTCTCTCTGTCTCTCCATCTCTATCTTCCTATGTCTGGTCTCTGTCTGTCTGTCTCTCTGTCTCTCTGTCCCTATCTCTCCATCTCTGTCTTTCTATCTCTGCTCTCTGTCTTGTCTGTCTCTCTGTCTCTATCTCGCCATCTCTGTCTTTCTATCTCTGCTCTCTTTCTGTCTGTCTGTCTCTCTCTCTGTCTCTATCTCTCCATCTCTGTTTTTCTATCTCTGCTCTCTGTCTTTCTTTCTTTCTCTCTGTCTCTATCTCTCCATCTCTGTCTTTCTATCTCTGCTCTCTGTCTGTCTGTCTCTATCTATCCATCTCTGTCTTTCTATCTCTGCTCCCTGTCTCTCTGTCTGTCTGTCTCTATCTCTCCATCTCTGTCTTTATATGTCTGCTCTCTGTCTGTCTGTCTGTCTGTCTGTCTGTCTCTCTGTCTGTCTGTCTGTCTGTCTGTCTGTCTGTCTCTCTCTCCATCTCTGTCTTTCTATCTTTGTTCTCTGTCTGTCTGTCTGTCTCTCTGTCTCTATCTCTCCATCTCTGTCTTTCTATCTCTGCTCTCTGTCTGTCTTTCTGTCTGTCTGTCTGTCTCTCTGTCTGTCTCTCCATCTCTGTTTTTCTATCTCTGTTCTCTGTCTGTCTGTCTGTCTCTCTGTCCCTATCTCTCCATCGCTGTCTTTCTATCTCTGCTCTCTGTCTGTCTGTCTCTCTGTCTCTCTGTCCCAATCTTTCCATCTCTGTCTTTCTATCTCTGCTCTCTGTCTTGTCTGTCTCTCTGTCTCTATCTCTCCATCTCTGTTTTTACATCTCTGCTCTCTGTCTGTCTGTCTCTCTGTCTCTATCTCTCCATCTGTGTCTTCCTATCTTTGCTCTCTGTCTGTCTCTCTCTCTGTCTCTCTCTCCATCTCTGTCTTTCTATCTTTGCTCTCTGTCTGTCTGTCTCTCTCTCCATCTCTGTCTTTCTATCTTTGTTCTCTGTCTGTCTGTCTGTCTCTCTGTCTCTATCTCTCCATCTCTGTCTTTCTATCTCTGCTCTCTGTCTGTCTTTCTGTCTGTCTGTCTGTCTCTCTGTCTGTCTCTCCATCTCTGTTTTTCTATCTCTGTTCTCTGTCTGTCTGTCTGTCTCTCTGTCCCTATCTCTCCATCGCTGTCTTTCTATCTCTGCTCTCTGTCTGTCTGTCTCTCTGTCTCTCTTTCCCAATCTTTCCATCTCTGTCTTTCTATCTCTGCTCTCTGTCTTGTCTGTCTCTCTGTCTCTATCTCTCCATCTCTGTTTTTACATCTCTGCTCTCTGTCTGTCTGTCTCTCTGTCTCTATCTCTCCATCTGTGTCTTCCTATCTTTGCTCTCTGTCTGTCTCTCTCTCTGTCTCTCTCTCCATCTCTGTCTTTCTATCTTTGCTCTCTGTCTGTCTGTCTCTCTCTCCATCTCTGTCTTTCTATCTCTGCTCTCTGTCTGTCTGTCTGTCTCTCTGACTCTATCTCTCCATATCTGTCTTCCTATCTCTGATCTCTGTCTGTATGTCTCTCTGTCTCTATCTCTCCATCTCTGTCTTTCTATCTCTGCTCTCTGTCTGTTTGTCTCTCTGTCTCTATCTCTCCATCTCTGTCTTTCTATATCTGCTCTCTGTCTTTCTGTCTCTCTGTCCCTATCTCTCCATCTCTGTCTTTCTATCTCTGCTCTCTGTCTGTCTGTGTGTCTCTCTGTCTCTATCTCTCCATCTCTGTCTTTCTATCTCTGCTCTCTGTCTGTCTGTCTCTCTGTCTCTATCTCTCCATCTCTGTCTTTCTATCTTTGCTCTCTGTCTGTTTGTCTGTCTTTCTTCTCTCTTTCATAGTCTGTCACTCAGTGGGAGTAAATCAGTTCACCTTTTGTAACAGATTAACACTACATTTTTTCCCAGAATGCACTCTTTTAAACAGAACTAGCCAATCTCTACAACACAAGTCACAGGCTATTAGTTCCATGATGCATCACTCTGCCTCAAGGAGAGGCCGTTGATGGCATTAGGGGTTCACTGTGACCTCCCCATCATCTCCTTTCGCTCCATCTAAACTACAAATCCCAGCATCGCTCACCAGGGGGAGGAGCTAATGAAGCAGGTGGCTTTAGGTTGGAGGATGGTATGGCGGGGGACAGGGACAGCAGTGAGTGGGAGCTCAGTTGGAGCTGGTGGGGTGGAAGATGAGAATAGACAATGACGATGGAGGGAAAAGACAACTTCATAGACAGACAGACAGACAGACAGACAGACAGACAGACAGTCAGACAGACCAGATAGAAAGAAGCACAGAAAGAAAGAAATAAAAATGTACTTACTACCAGAATTTCCTGCTGCTTCACCTGAGAATAAAATATGTAAAGAGAGGGGGAACGAGAGAGAAAGGATATTTACTCTGCAGTCTTTGGGTGGGGTCAAACATAAAGGAAACTAATGATGGCGGACACGCCTCCTGTTCAGGTCCATTCTATGCGAGCGAAGAGGTGGATGAAAACATTTGCTTCTGGTGGTGAAGAAAATTTACGAATTCGGCGTGTCAAAGTTCACCAAAGTTGAACTCCACCTGATGCGAAGATGCGAATTTGCCTTGTCACTGGAAATGGATGTTCTAGTTGCCTCTTTGCGTGCATAAAATGGAAATGAACAGGAGGGGAATATTCACCAATGTTAATTTTGTACATGTGTGACTGCCATTACACTTGATCTCTTTCGCTTCATGTTCGAGTCTGTCGGTAATCCAGCAACCACATCCACTAAGTCTGTGTGTCATCATGTGCTGGAGTTTGTATATTGGAATTGAATTGATCTGAATGTATATTTGTATGCGCAGCCACTGAGGATGCACAAGCCAACGCATTCTTAGTGCCGGTCCCAAAACTGGATAAATGGTGAGTGTTGCGTAAATAAGGGCATCCAGTGTAAAATCTTTGCCAAATCAAATACGCGGATCATAAATCAGATTTCGATTCCGGATCGGTTGAGGCCCGAGTTACCAACGACCGCCACCGGTACTGTTGGCCAGCAGGTTGCCGGGGGAAACTATGCTACTGCTGGGCGAAGAAGTAGAGGAGGAGGGCATGCCCAGAGGCAGCAGGAGAGGGGGAAGGGTACGAGTGTGGAGGTGAGAGTCAGAACTTTGAATGTTGGCACTATGACTGGTAAAGGGAGAGAGCTGGCTGACATGACGGAGAGCAGGAGGGTAGATATACTGTGTGTGCAAGAGGGGAAGTAAGGCCAGAAGCATCGGAGGAGGGTATAAACTCATATCATGGAGTGGATAGGAGGAAATATGGGGTCGGGGTAATTCTGCAGGAAGAGTATGTCAAGAGTGTGGTGGAGGTGAAGAGAGTGTCAGACAGAGAGATGAGTATGAAGCTGGAAATCGAAGGTGTGATGATGAATGTTATCAGCGCATATGCTCCACAAGTTGGGTGTGAGATGGAAGAGAAAGAATTGAGAAAGAAGAGGAAGAGTATGAAGGCAGAGCCAAGGATCAAATGGTGGAAGATGAAGAAGGAAGACTGTTGTGTGGAGTTCAGGGATGAGTTAAGACAGGCACTGGGTGGTAGTGAAGAGTTGCCGGATAACTGGGAAATCACTGCAGTGAGGGAGACAGCTAGGAAGGTACTTGGTATGTGGACAGCGTAAGGAAGACAAGGAGACTTGGTGGTGGAATGAGGAAGTACAACAAAGTATACAGAGGACGAGATTGGTAAAGAAGAAGTTAGATTGTCAGAGAGATGAAGAAAGTAGACAGGATCACAGGGAGATGGGGTGTAAAGAGAAGAGAGAGGTGTTAAAGGCAAAGGAAAAGGCATATGGTGAGTTTATGAGAAGTTAGACACCAAGGAAGGAGATACAGACTTGTACCGATTGGCGAGATTGAAGGACCGAGCTGGGAAGGACGTGCAGCAGGTTAGTATGATCACAGATAGAGACGGAAATGTGCTGACAAGCGAGGAGAGTGTGCTGAGAAGGTGGGAGGTACTTTGATGGGCTGATGAATGAAGAAAATTAGAGAGAGAGAAGGTTGGATGATGTAGGGATAGTGAATCAGGAAGTTCAGCGGATTAGCAAGGAGGAAGTGAGGGCAGCTATGAAGAGGATGAAGAGTGGAAAGGCAGTTGGTCCTGATGACATACCTGTGGAGGCATGGATATGTTTAGGAGAGATGGCAGTAGGGTTTTTAACTAGATTATTTAACACAATCTTGGAAAGTGAGAGGATGCCTGAGGAGTAGAGAAGAAGCATACTGGTACCGATTTTCAAGAACAAGGGCGATGTGCAGAACTGTAGCAACTACAGAGGTATAAAGTTGATCAGCCCCAGCATGAAGATATGGGAAAGAGTAATAGAAGCTAGGTTAAGAGGAGGAGAGGTGATGATCAGCGAGCAGCAGTATGGTTTCATGCCACGAAAGAGCACCACAGATGTGATGTTTGATTTGAGAGTGTTGATGGAGAAGTATAGAGAAGGTCAGAGGGAGTGACATTGTGTCCTTGTGGATTTAGAGAAATCATGTGACAGGGTGCCGAGACAGGCTCAAAGATACATCCTAGGATGCACTGGAACATATCATCAGTGATGTTTCACGAGGTCCTCAGGTGTTTCAGCTTTTTCAACATCATATATCCTCGCTCAGGCAACCCAGCCAGGGTTGATTAGGCCCTGGCTTGTGTCCCAGCAGCATTAGCCCACAGATGACTCCTTCTGATCTAAAGCCATATGGAGGCCCTCTCTGCAGCCTCCATGGAAGACTTGATGGCTTTCCTTTTAGCAGCCCCAGTGATGCCAAGTAGAGTGTAGACCTTGCACAATGAGCAGCCAGCAAAGCCTCTAAACCCCAGTTCAATGGGCTCACAAAATGTCTTCCAGGCTCTCTTCCAGCACTGATCCACCAGCTCCTGGTACTTGGACCACTTCCGCTCATTTGCCTCCTCTATCCTGTCCTCCCAGGGAACCGTCAGCTCTATAAGGAGCACCTGTTTTGAAGAGGCTGACGATAACACTATGTCTGGCTTCCGTGAAGATGTCATAACGTGGTCCGGGAACCTGAGGTGCCCCTCAAGTCGACTCACAGCTCCGAGTCTGACACAGAGGTGAAGAGACCGGCTGCTGATCTGGGTTGTGACTGACGCTGCTCACCAGCCCTGACAAAGGCAATGGTCCTCTGCCCACGGGCTTGCTGGTTGTTGGCCACAGCTTTGGAGATGGCCTCTGCAACTGTCTTCAGCATCTGGTCATGTCACCAGCAGTATCGACCCTCTCCCATGGCTAATGGGCAGCTGCTGAGGATGTGCTTGAGTGAACCTTTTCCAGGGCACAGAGGACATGATGGCGAATCAATTTTGCCCCACAGCTGGAGATTTGCTGGGCCAGGCAGGACATCTTACACAGCTTGTACCATGAACTTGATCCGCTGCTGTTCTGCCTGCCAGATATCTGCCCAGGATCTATTCCTCTCCATGCTGCTTCATGGTGCCACATGCCCACCATTCTGTTGGTCCTTTCTTCCTTGACACCTACCCGCACCTCCTCCATGACTAGATGGCATCTGTCCCTGCCATGGACCTTATAGCGAGGTTGTGGGATGGCTCCAGCCCTACCCTTCCAGTTGCCACTTTGCCCACCAAAGCCCTGTGTCTCAGCCGAGGCTCTGCTATCTCCAGGCCTTCCTGGGCTCGTCACTTCCTACCTGTCCGCAACACACTGTATGCTGATGCCACTCTAGAGTCCTTGGAGTCCCGATAGAGGAGTACCCATCTTGTGCAAGAAACCCTGAAGTCCTCATCGAGGCTGTTGATAGATAGCTGGAGTTTGTTGCTCCTCCCATACAGTACTGCACTATTAGTGCTGCATGGTAGAGCCAGCCATCTCCAGAGGTAGCTACTGATCTTCCTCTCCAAGTTCTCCACTGTCGACAGGATTACCTCGTAAACCAGCATGGGCCAGAGGACTCGGGGTAAGATGCAATGTTGGTAAATTCAAGCCTTGAACCTGCCAGGTAGGCCAGACTTGTCTACTGTGGTGAGCCAATTCTCAAACTACTCGATGGTTGCTTGGATTGCCACTGTATCTCTAAGGCTACAGTCAAAGACCTTGCCTAGAGGAGGTGTGGTATTGTATGAGGAAGTCGGGAGTGGCAGAGAAGTATGTAGGAGTGGTGTAGGATATGGAGGAGCACAGTGTGACAGCCGTGAGGTGTGCAGTAGGAATGACAGATGTGTTCAAGGTGGAGGTGAGACTACACCAAGGATCTCTTAATGCATGCTCAATAATCCAGGTAAGAAAATCATAGAAGGTTGAATCAGTTCATCTGGATACATTGTTTTTTGACATATACCTGTCAATAAATGATCAGTCAAATATATGTCAATAAACATTGTATCCAGATGAACTGATTCAACATTCTTTGATACATCAAGGATCGGCTCTGAGCCCTTTCTTGTTTGCAGTGGTGATGGACAGGTCTACAGACAAGATCAGGCAGGAGTCTCCGTGGACTATAATGTTTGTGGATGACATTGTGATCTGTAGCGAGAGTAGGGTGCATATTGAAGAGAGCCTGGAGAGGTGGAGGTATGCACTGAAGAGGAGAGGAATAGAAGTCAGTAGGAGCAAGACAGAATACATACAGTATGTGTGAATGAGAGGGAGGACAGCGGAATGATGAGTATGCAAGGAGTAGAGGTGATGAGTGTTGTGTTTAACTTCTGGAGTGATTCTGAATTGCTGGTTCATCTAGAATAGAGTAAGTGTCATCTTTCTTGCTTAACAAGTTGCGACTAGTCTTATTCCAGCTGCTTGAGTATTAGTCCTTTTGTCTATACATCTGCTGCTGGTTCCTAGTGGGATCTTATTCTAGCTGTAGCTGTCTTATTGTATTTACTTACTTGTCTTATTTACTTATTCTAGCTGTAGCTGTTTTTCACCTAGTGTGCCCTTAAATATTTCTTGTTGCCTAGCTGTTTTGACTTAGTTATCCTTTTAGCTTATAAATATATTCCTTAGTAACTTGCTGTTTGCAGTTTTAATAGTATTGTGTGAGGTTTGATAGCATTTTACAAAAGCGACCAGTTTCTGGGCAATAGGCCTCTTTTCAGTGTACCTCTTTGGCCAATTGGGTGTTAAGTTGCCAGGGAGTGGCCAGAACATCACAGGGATTTATAAGTCTGGTCTCATTCTGTTTCAATCCAGTGTGCATTTTAATTTCTGGAGTGATTCTGAATTGCTGGTTCATCTAGTATAGAGTAAGTATAATCTTTCTTGCTTAACAGGTTGCTATTAGTCTTATTCCAGCTGCTTGAGTATTAGTCCTTTTGTCTATACATCTGCTGCTGGTTCCTAGTGGGATCTTATTCTAGCTGTAGCTGTCTTATTCTATTTACTTACTTGTGTTATTCACTTATTCTAGCTGTGTTTTTTTTTTCACCTACTGTGTCCTTAAATATTTCTTGTTGCCTAGCTGTTTTGATTCAGTTATCCTTTTAGCTTATAAATATATTCCTTGGTAACTTGCTGTTTGCAGTTTTAATAGTATTGTGTGAGGTTTGATAGAATTTTACATAAGCGACCAGTTTCTGGGCAATAGGCCTCTTTTCAGTGTACCTTTTTGGCCAATTGGGTGTTAAGTGGCCAGGGTGTGGCCTGCACTCATGGCAGACAATTAGTAATCAGTGTTCTTTAAATCACTGCTGCTACTTCCAAGCGTCAGGCAAACAAGCCTAGATTGAACGAATGCTAGAGTGAACAAAGGCAAGTGTGACTTTTTTAAGCCAAGACTTCGTCAAGCATGGACTGCTATTTTTAGATCCGGTCAGTCATCTGTATTTTGTGTACCTAGTATAGACCATGTTTCCTTTGCATTCCTGTCCTTTCCTCTTCCCGGGGCTGGCATAGACGTTGGGTCACTCCTAGGCGCTGTGACCCCACCAATCTCATCTATCCCACTCTCTCCACTCACGTTGAGCAAGTGGTGATGGGAGGGGTCTGGAATTGCCAGTCTGCGGTGCCAAAAGCTGAGTTTATCTCAGGCTACGCATCCTTGCTCTCCCTCAACTTTCTTGCTCTAACTGAGACCTGGATCATGCCAGAAAACACTTCCACACCCGCAGCTCTGTCTGATGTGTACTCTTTTTCTCACACTCCCAGAGCTGGGAGGCGGGGTGGTGGTACTGGCCTGCTGAACTCTCTGAAATGGAAATACTCTCTTGTTTCCATTCCATAATTTTCTCCTCCCTCTTTTGAATTTCATGCTGTTACTGTCTCTTATCCAGTCAAGCTCACCATCGTGTACCGTCCACCAGGCCCCCTTGGTGAGTTTCTGGAGGAGCTTGACAGACTTGTCTCGCACTTCCCTGCTGATGACTCTGCGCTTATCCTTCTCGGTGACTTCAAAATCCACACTCACAAGCTAGATCATCTTCTCTCTTTCCTCTCCTACTTTGACCTTCACTTCTGACCCTCTCCTCCTACCCACAAGGCCGGCAACCAGCTGGACCTTATCTTTACTAGACACTGTCCTATTTCCAATCTCTCTGTTACTCCCCTCCAGCTCTCTGACCACTATTTCATGTCCTACTCTCTCTCCCTCTCTTCACCCCCCTCAGCCCCTTCTCCTACCCACATGGTTTCCACCTGTAGACACCTCCGCTCTCTCTCTACCACTGATATTTCTTCCTCTGTTACCTCTATCCTCCCTACACCTGAATCTTTCTCTCTCCTACCCCCTGACACTGCTACTGATCTTCTTCTCTGGACAATCTCTGTCCCCTCACCTCCAGGCCTGCACGCCCAACTCCACCTGCCCCTTGGCTGTCCGACTCAGTACGTACTGACAGACGGAGCCTGAGAGTGGCAGCGCGCAAATGGAGAAAAGGCAAACTCCCAGAGGACCTTCTAAACTTCCAGTCTCTTCTTTCCACTTTCTCCTCCTCCCTTTCTGCTGCTAAGGCTGCCTTCTATCACTCTAAAATCCTATGCTCTGCCTCTAATCCTAAGAAACTCTTTGAAACCTTCTCTAGACTTCTTCAACCCCCACCTCCTCCTCCTACTTCCTCCCTTTTCCCTGATGACTTCGCTAACTTCTTTTGACAAGAAGGTAAATGACATCAGATCCTCCTTTTCTCACCACCCAGGTAGTGCTGCTTGCACTATCCCACCCTCTGCACCCTCCTTCACCTCTCCACGCCCCACCCTATCCCACCTCGCTCCCCTCTCCCCCGACGAGGTTCTAAACCTCATCACATCCAGTCACTCCACCACATGCTCCCTTGACCCGGGCCCTTCCCCTCTTTTTCAGTCTATAGCACCTGAACTCCTTCCCTATCTAACCCACCTCATCAAAACCTCCCTCCAGGCAGGATGCTTTCCATCTGCCTTCAAGACTGCTAGAGTCACCCCCTTCTAAAGAAACCATCACTTAACCCCTCTGATGTCAAAAACTACAGACCTGTTTCCCTTCTACCCTTTCTATCCAAAACTTTCGAATGTGTTGTCTTTAACCAACTTTCTTTGTACCTCCACCAGAACAACCTCCTGGACCCCAACCAGTCTGGGTTCAGGGTGGGTCACTCGATAGAGACGGCCCTCCTTGCAGTGACAGAATTGCTGCACTCTGCGAGAGCAAACTCTCTCACCTCTACCCTGATACTCCTGGGCCGGTCAGCTGCGCTCGACACAGTGAACCAACAGATCCTCCTCTCTACCCTCGAGGGGCTGGGTGTCACAGACTCTGCACTCTCAATGTTTGCAACCTACCTGACGGGTCGCTCCTACCGGGTGACATGGAGGGGATCTGTGTCGGAGCCTCGCAGACTGACTACAGGCATTCCACAGGGTTCGGTTCTGGGTCCTCTCCTTTTCTCCCTGTACACGACATCCCTGGGTTCTGTTATTCGCTCGCATGACTTCTCTTACCATTGTTATGCCGATGACACCCAGCTGATCTTGTCCTTCCCTCCCTCTGATACACAAGTACAGACACGCATTGCTTCACGCTTGACTGACATCTCGGAGTGGATGGCAACACACCACCTGAAGCTCAATCTGGACAAGACAGAGCTGATGTTCCTCCCGGGGAAAGGTTACCCACACCGAGACCTGGCCATCACCATTGACAACACCGTGGTGACGCCAACTCGGACTGTGAGAAATCTGGGTGTGATCCTGGACGACCAACTGTCGTTTGCTGAAAACGTTGCATCACTTGCTTGCTCCTGCAGATTTCTCCTCTATAACATCAGGAGGATTCGCCCATTCCTCACCGACGAGACGGCACAGGTGCTCATCCAGGCTCTGGTCATCTCCTGGCTGGACTACGGCAACTCCCTCCTTTCTGGCGCCCTGGCATTGGCCATTAGATCTCTGGAGCTTGTCGAGAAAGCTGCAGCTCGTCTGGTGTTCTCCCACACAACTCCCCTTCTCATGTCCCTAGACTGGCTCCCAGTAGCTGCTCGCATCCAGTTTAAGACTCTGGTGCTAGCCTACAGGGCAGTGAAAGGAACAGCTCCGTCCTATCTCCAGGCCATGGTCAAGCCCTACACCCCCACCCGACCACTTCGCTCTGCTGCCTCGGGATGCCTGGTTGCCCCGTCGCTCAGAGGCCCTTGCTGCCGAGCGACCCGGTCACGGCTCTTCTCTCTCCTGGCCCCACAGTGGTGGAATGAACTCCCCACTGATGTCAGGACAGCGGAGTCGCTACCCATCTTTCAGTGCAGGTTGAAAACTCGCCTCTTTAAGAACTACTACCCTATTACTTGTTCTTAGCAATTATTGTATTCACTCATTAAAAAAACAAAATCTCTTTCTTGCACTTCTAATTTAGCACTGGTTTTGCTCATAGATGCTTGTTTAGATGCACTTATGACCTCTGATGACTAGTAGTTCTCCTGATTTCCTACGTTAAATGCGCTTATTGTAAGTCGCTTTGGATAAAAGCGTCAGCTAAATGAATAATGTAATGATGAAGGTGAATGAGTTTGAATACTTGGGGTCAACTGTCCAAAGTAACGGGGAGTGCAGAAGAAAGGTGAAGAAGAGATTGCAGGCAGGGTGGAGTGGGTGGAGAAGAATGTAAGGAGTGATTTGTGACAGAAGGGTACCAGCAAGAGTTAAAGGGAAGGTTTACAAGATGGTAATGAGACCAGCTATGTTACACAGGAGGTGGAGATGGAGGTGGCAGAGTTGAAGATGTTAAGATTTTCATTGGGAGTGATGAACGACAGAATTAGGAACGAGTCTATTAGAGGGACAGCTCAGGTTGGACAGTTTGGAGACAAAGTAAGAGAGATAAGATTGAGATGGTTTGTACATGTGTGGAGGAGAGATGCTGGGTATACTGGGAGAAGGGTGCTGAATATGGAGCTGTCAGGGAAGAGGAGAAGAGGTAGGCCAAAGGGGAGGTTTATGGATGTGGTGAGGGAGGACACACAGGTGGCTGGTGTGACAGAAGATGATGCAGAGGACAGGAAGAGATGGAAACGAATGATCTGCTGTGGTGACCCGTAACGGGAGTAGCTGAAAAAACAGTAGTAGTAGTAGTATTATATTTATACACTTGTTTGTGTGTGTGTGTGTGTGTTTGTGTGTGTTCAATTATAGTACTTTGTTGGCTTGCAAGTGTCATTTGTGGTATGACCAAAGTGTCTGAATGCAATGAAAAAAGATCTCATAGAATATGAGAAGTAATGGAGTCAGTGTTCATATGGCATGCAGAATCTCTACATGTAAAACCTAGAATTACTTAATACTGGATTTCATTTAGATAATTCAGTAACAACCATTTTCGTTTGGAAAGTGATATTTCATAGTTCATATTTATCTCCCTGGTAACTGTTCATTTCCGTTGGTTCTCATTTGGATAATGAGCAGCAACGAAGAAGAGACCAGTAGTCAGCTCCCGTGACCCTGAGCAGGAGAAGTGGTTCGGATAATGGATGGCTCAGTCAGCTAGATGGTACAGTATAAAGCCTGGGTCTATAAAATGCTGTGAAAAATATTGCTCCCTTCCTGATGCTCTCCATTTTTTTATATATATATTGGTCATAATTAATTGTCTGTCAATGTTCTCATTCATCCAGGTCATGGTTATCCAAAGGAGTTGAATCAGGTGCAACTGGACTTGGTATATATATACGTGATGACGTTTCGCCTCTCATCCAAGAGGCTTCCTCAGTTCGTGCCTTTCTGACGAGACCAAGCCAGTCAGACTAGCTTGGTCTAGTCAGACCTTCCTGACGAGACCATTTACCAAAGCACGTCGCAAACAGAGCCATAGATATGAGTGACTCTTTTGTGTACCGATGTTTGGTACACAACGACGGGCGCGGCCAAACATCGTTGATAAACTTCGGGACACAAAGAGCCATGGACATCTGTAGCTCTGACAACGACTCCTAGAGGATAAATTCTGAGTCTCATCACCAGCCAGTCAGACTAGCTTGGTCTAGTCAGAAAGGCACGAACTGAGGAAGCCTCTTGGATGAGAGGCGAAACGTCTTCATGGATATATACCAAGTCTAGTTGCACTTGATTCAACTCATTTGCATAAGGTGCACTGTAATCTGCACCATTACCTGCACTGTAACCTGCACCATAACTTGATCTCTAACCTCTATCCTAACTTGCACCCTAACCTGCACTCTAACCTGCACCCTAAACCACATGCAAACGTGCACTGTAACCTGCACCCTAACCTGTACTCTAACTGCACTCTTACCTGCACTCTAACTTGCCCCCTGATCTGCACCCTAAACTGCACGCTAACGTGCACTGTAACCTGCACCCTAACCTGTACTCTAACCTGCACTCAAACTGCACTCTTACCTGCACCATGACCTGCATCATAAACTGCACGCTAAACTGCACGCTAAGGTGCACTGTAACCTGCACTCTAACTGCACCCTAATCTGCACTCTAACTGCAACTTTAACTGCACCCTAACCTGCACGCTAACCTTTACCCTAACCTGAACCCTAACCCGCACTCTAAACTGCACCTTAACCTGTACTGTAACTGCACCCTAAACTGCACTCTAACCTGCACTCTAAACTGAACTCTAACCTGCACTCTTAACTGCAACCTAACCTGCACGCTAACCCAGATCGCTAACCTGCACTCTAACCTGCACCCTAACCTGTACTCTAAACTGAACTCTAACCTGCACTCTAACCTGCACCCTAAACAGCACGCAAATGTGCACTGTAACCTGCACCCTAACCTGCACTCTATGTGCACCCTAACCTGCACCCTAAACCACACGCTAATGTGCACTGTAACCTGCATCCTAACTGCACTCTTAGCTGCACTCTAACTTACACCCTGACCTGCACCCTGCACCCTAACCTGTACTCTAACCTGCACCCTGACCTGCACCCTAAACCACACGCTAATGTGCACTGTAACCTGCACCCTAAACTGAACTCTAACCTGCACTCCAACCTGCACCCTAAACAGCACGCAAATGTGCACTGTAACCTGCACCCTGACCTGTACCCTAAACCACACGCTAATGTGCACTGTAAACTGCACCCTAACCTGCACTCTAATCTGCACCCTGACCTGCACCCTAAACCACACGCTAATGTGCACTGTAACCTGCATCCTAAACTGCACCCTAACCTGCACTCTAACTGCACTCTAACCTGCGCTCTAACTTGCACCCTAACCTGCACCATAAACTGCACGCTAAGGTGCACTGTAACATGCACCCTAACCTGCACTCTAACTGCACCCTAACTTGCACTCTAACTGCACTCTAAACTGCACCCTAACCTGTACTCTAACTGTACCCCAACCTGCACTCTAATCTGCACCCTGACCTGCACCCTAAACCACACGGTAAGGTGCACTGTAACCTGCACTCTAACCTGCAGTCTAACCTGCGCTCTAACTTGCACGCTAACCTGCACTCTAACCTGCAACCTAACCTGCACACTAACATGCACTCCAACCTGCACCCGCACCCTAAACAGCACGCAAATGTGCACTGTAACCTGCACTATAACCTGCAATCTAACTGCACTCTTACCTGCACTCTAATTTACACCCTGACCTGCACCCTAACCTGCACTCTAATCTGCAGCCTGACCTGCACCCTAAACCACACGCTAATGTGCACTGTAACCTGCACCCTAACCTGTACTCTAACCTGTACTCTAACCTGCACACTAAACTGCACCATAACTTGCACTCTAACCTTCAACCTAACCTGCACTCTAACCTGCTCTCTAACCTGCACTCTAACTGCAGTCTAACCTGCGCTCTAACCTGCACCCTAAACTGCATGCTAAGCTGCACGCTAAGGTGCACTGTAACCTGCACCCTAACCTGTACTCTAACCTGCACACTAAACTGCACCCTAACTTGCACTCTAACCTTCAACCTAACCTGCACTCTAATCTGCTCTCTAACCTGCACTCTAACTGCATTTTAACCTGCACTCTAACCTGCACTCTAACTGCAGTCTATTCTGCGCTCTAACTTGCACCCTAAACTGCATGCTAAACTGCACGTTAAGGTGCACTGTAACCTGTACTCTAACCTGCTCTCTAACCTTCACCCTAACCTGCACTCTAACCTGCTCTCTAACCTGCACTCTAACTGCTCTTTAAGCTGCACTCTAACCTGCACCCTAACCTTCACCCTAACCTGCACTCTAACCTGCTCTCTAACCTGCAGTCTTACTTGCACATCCCCATGTTGCAACTCATTCAGCTGTCTGCATGACATGATGGATTCTGCTGTGTGTGTGTGTGTGTGTGTGTGTGTGTGTGTGTGTGTGTGTGTGTGTGTGTGTGTGTGTGTACATACATGTGTTAGCAGTGCCGGTTGGGGTGGGCAGGTATGACCCCGGTCTCCAGCTGCGCAGTTTGAACCCACGGGAACAACGTTGGCAGTCCTGCCCGCTGGTGTTATGGTCACACTCACACTGCAGGGTGGCATCACGCAGCATACACCCAGCAGCATGTAAATTACACTTACACCTGGACACACACACACACAGCATACACACACACACACATACACACACACACACACACTCTGTAAAT
Organism: Lampris incognitus; assembly: GCF_029633865.1. Taxonomy (NCBI): domain Eukaryota; kingdom Metazoa; phylum Chordata; class Actinopteri; order Lampriformes; family Lampridae; genus Lampris; species Lampris incognitus. The sequence goes on along the minus strand of NC_079211.1, from coordinate 69,248,933 downwards.
TGCCTGTCAATGTTATGCATCAGATTTCCTTATTAAAAGACAATGAGACTGACGGGATGAGGCAGAATCAATCCAACTAAACATCCATCTGGACATTCATCTGGACATCCATCTGGACATTCATCTGGTCATCCATCTGGACATTCATCTGGTCATCCATCTGGACATCCATCTGGACATTCATCTGGACTTCCATTTGGAGATCCATCTGGCCATTCATCTGGACTTCCATCTGGTCATTCATCTGGAAATTCATCTGGACTTCCATTCATCTGGACTTCCATCTGGACATCCACCTGGACTTCCATCTGGACATCCATCTGGACATCCATTTGGACAATCGGGTCTAAATGCTATGCCTGATTATATGACATTATATCATATGTTATAACACATTATATTTCATATTGACTTCATGGGCTCATACGTTTTACCATATCATATTTCGTAGTAGATCACATGACATTCCGTATTATACCACGTGGTTTCATAATATATTACATGATCTCATACTCCACATCATATGGCCACATTTTGTGTCATATTAAATCACATCATATATTACACCACGTTCTTTTTTTTGTTTTTCTTAAGTTTTCCCCCTTTTTCTGCCAATCGCATTTGGCCAATTGCCCCACTCTTCTGAGCCGTCCCGGTCTCTGCTCCACCCCCTCCGCTGATCCGAGGAGGGCTGCACACTACCACATGCCTCCTCCCATACATGTGGAGTCGCTTCTTTTACCCGACCGACCGGAGGAGGCGTTAGTGCAGCGTCCAGGACACATACCCACATCCGGCTTCCCACCCGCACACACGGCCAGTTGTGTCTGTAGGGACGCCCGACCAAGCCGGGGGTAACACGGGGATTCGAACCGGCGATCCCCGTATTAGTAAGCAACGGAATACGCGGACGCTGGCACATTCTATTTGATAAAAGGTGACGTATCTATATTTATTAATACTTTGTTTCCTTTTCTGTGTGAGTAATGTCTGCTGTGCGCCTGCGTCAAACGCGCCATGTGCACGAGCACAGCTGGCCGGTCAAGCTGATTGTGATTTACTGTAACACATCCTTTAGATGTCCCGCACTTAAAGGTCCTATCAAATAAAGCCCATTATTAGTAGTAGTAGTATTATCATTAGTAGTAGTATTAGTATTAATATTACATATTGTACTATGTCATATTTTATAATATATTACTTTATATTTTATAACGTTATATATTCTCTCTCTCTCACTCTGTGTGTGTGTGTGTGTGTGTGTGTGTGTGTGTGTGTGTCTCTCTCTCTCGCTGTGTCTCTGTCTCTCTTCCTCTGTCTCTCTCTCTCTGTCTGTCTCTCTCTCTCTCCCTCTCTTGCTGTGTCTCTCTCCCTCTGTGTGTGTGTGTGTGTGTGTGTCTCTCTCTCCCTCTGTGTGTGTGTGTGTGTGTCTCTCTCTGTCTGTGTGTGTGTGTGTGTGTGTGTGTCTCTCTCTCTCTCTCTCTCTCTCTCTCTCTCTCTCTCTCTCTCTCTCTCTCTCTCTCTCTCTCTCTCTCTCATTCTTACTCCCCTTTTAATAAGATAAGATAATGCACCTTTTCCCACTTGGTTGACTACCAAGAATAGAATGGTGGCAGCTGGAGAGACAGCTGATAGACCAGAGAGATGGTAACTAGGGGTGAGGATGAGGATGGACGGACGAAAAGGACAATGACACATGGCAACGGAATTAAGATTATGAGTACGGAATGCATCTGCAGCAAGGTCTGCAAAAGCCTATATGGCCTGATGATCCACCAGGCCAAGATTAAGCATGTGTAGATAGTGCAGGCGTCCTAACACTCCGGAACAATTCCTGGTGAGACACAGGGGGAGCCAGGCCCAGAATCATCTCACAATGCCCGGATACTCCAGGTGAAGCAAGCCTCAGCCCCATGCAGACCATCAGAACATCGTCGGGTCAAGTGGCCCCAAGCTAGCAAGGAAAAGGGTGGCTCCAGTTTGATGAAGATGCAGACACTATCTTGAAAGCAACGGCCAAGGGGGAAACTGATCGACACCTCTACACCCATGACCACCATCATCGCCTAGCAGCGGAGTGATTCAGGTTGGAGGAGAAGAAAGCAGCAAACCACCATACACCATGAACAACAGAGCTACCAGGATCCTCCAGCTCAGACAGGAGCTTAACAGCCTGAAGTTGCAATTCAAGGAAGCAAGTGAGGAGGAGAGGGGAGCTCTCGCAGAGCTGCACAGCATTCTCTGAAAGAAGCTCATGTTCTTGAGGGAGGCTGAGTGGCATCAAAGGCGAAGGTAGGAGAGGGACAGGAAGCAGGCTGCCTTTCTAACAAACCTTTTCGGGTTTACCAAACAGCTGCTGGGGCAGAAGCACAGTGGCCAGCTCACCTGTTTCAAAGCTGAGATTGACAATCACCTCAGAGACACCTTCAGTTAGTCAAATGGAGCAGGATCTGGGCCATTGTGAGTCCTTGATAAATCCACCTGCACCAACCCTGGACTTCAATGTGAAGGAGCCCAGCTGTATGGCGATCCAGGAGGTGGTCAGAAAGGCAAGAACAAGCTCAGCCCCAGGACAGAGTGGGGTGCCCTACAAGGTTTACAAGAACTGCCCTAGGCTACTGTACAGGCTCTGGAGGTTCCTGAAGGGGATCTGGATCAGGGGAAAGGTTCCTGAGCAGTGGAGGTGTGCAGAACGAGTGTGGATTTACAAGGAGAAATCTAAGAACATCAATCAGTTCAGAACCATCTCACTTCTCAGTGTTGAAGGCAATATATTCTTCAGCATTGTTGCCCGGCACCTGACTGACTTCCTCCTGAAGAACTCCTACATTGACACCTTGGTCCAGAGAGGAGGTATCCCTAAGGTATCAGGATGTCTAGAGCACACAGGCATGGTCACACAACTGATAAAGGACCCCACAACCGGAGCTTCTCTAGCACGCCTCATACTGGGTTGGGAAATGGAACTGCTGCTGGACAGACTCAAGGTGCAAGGCACGGCAACACCTGCAGCGGGCAGTCCCCAGGCACAGGCCAAAGCCTCCGTAAACAGACACCAGCATCAAATGCAACAATATTTCGACCGAAAACACAGGGTCAAGGGCACTACTATCCAGGTGGGTGACTGGATCCCAGCCCATAGGCCTCATTGGGCCAACAAGATGGCATCATACTGGACTCAGCCCCTCCAGGTTGGCCACCAGCTAGCATCAGCCTCGTTCATACTTAGTAACGGATCTCGCTGGCAGGCCAAAAGACTGAGGAAAGTGAACAAACCATGGGAGGAACTGGTGGTCCCACCACCACCAGTCTCTCCTCCACTGGTGCCAGCACTTACAGCCATAGGGGGCTCCTCATACTCATCAGGCCTAGGCACCAGCACCTCAGCAACCACAACCAGCACCTGACCTGCAGCCTCCTCAATCTCATCCTGGCCTCCAGTCAGGCTCAGTGCTGGGCCAAACTCCGGCTGCTGTGGAGAGCCAACAGCCAGGAGTTGAGGAGGCCCGACCAGTGCGAGCAAGGGCCCACCTTGCTTACTTAAAGGACTATGTAACACAGTTCTATGCGTAGGCCTCAAGGGGATTTTATTTATAGTTGTTCAGCAATCCTGATAAGGATTCAGTTATGCACAAGTTCCATGCTCTTTGGGGGGGAGAGGGAAATGTTGTGTACACACTGTGACAACTGCTGAGGTTTTTGTGGGTGTGTGCATGCATTGTGAGAATGTGCAGCAGAGGTCAATAAAGAGAACAGAAATACTCGCTCCCGTGTCGACCGGATTATTTCTTGTGCTTTAAATATAATAACGTCATTGGCTCAAGAGTGCAATAAGTTTTAGCTCAGATTTGATGTTTCATGATTACTCTAATGATTTTGATCAACTGAGGGCTAACCTCTCTTATTCAACCCCTTCATGATTCCTCTAATGATCTGATCAACTGGGGGCTAACCTCTCTAATTCATCCCCTTCATGATTCATCTAATGAATCAGATCAACTGAGGGCTAACCTCTCTAATTCATCCCCTTCATGATTCCTCTAATGATCTGATCAACTTACTAACCTCTCTAATCCATCCCCTTCATGATTCATCTAATGAATCAGATCAACGGAGGGCTAACCTCTCTAATTCACCCCCTTCATGATTCCTCTAATGATCTGATCAAATGAGGGCTAACCTCTCTAATTCATCCCCTTCATGATTCCTCTAATGATCTGATCAAATGAGGGCTAACCTCTCTAATTCATCCCCTTCATGATTCATCTAATGAATCTGATCAACTGAGGGCTAACCTCTCTAATTCATCCCCTTCATTATTCCTCTAATGATCTGATCAACTGAGGGCTAACCTCTCTAATCCATCTCCTTCATGATTCCTCTAATGATCTGATCAACTGAGGGCTAACCTCTCTAATTCATCCCCTTCATGATTCCTAATGAATCTGATCAACTGAGGGCTAACCTCTCTAATTCATCCCCTTGATGATTCCTCTAATGATCTGATCAACTGAGGGCTAACCTCTATAATTCATCCCCTTCATGATTCCTCTAATGATCTGATCAAATGAGGGCTAACCTCTCTAATTCATCCCCTTCATGATTCCTCTAATGAATCTGATCAACTGAGGGCTAACCTCTCTAATCCATCCCCTTCATGATTCCTCTAATGAATGTGATCAACTGAGGGCTAACCTCTCTAATTCACCCCCTTCATGATTCCTCTAATGATCTGATCAACTGAGGGCTAACCTCTCTAATTCATCCCCTTCATGATTCCTCTAATGAATCAGATCAACTGAGGGCTAACCTCTCTAATTCATCCCCTTCATGATTCCTCTAATGATCTGATCAACCGAGGGCTAACCTCTCTAATTCATCCCCTTCATGATTCCTCCAATGATCTGATCAACCGAGGGCCAACCTCTCTAATTCATCCCCTTCATGATTCCTCTAATGAATCTGATCAACTGGGGGCTAACCTCTCTAATTCATCCCCTTCATGATTCCTCTAAGGATCTGATCAACTGAGGGCTAGCCTCTCTAATTCACCCCCTTCATGATTCCTCTAATGAATCAGATCAACTGAGGGCTAACCTCTCTAATTCATCCCCTTCATGATTCCTCTAATGATCTGATCAACCGAGGGCTAACCTCTCTAATTCATCCCCTTCATGATTCATCTAATGAATCTGATCAACTGAGGGCTAACCTCTCTAATTCATCCCCTTCATGATTCATCTAATGAATCTGATCAACTGAGGGCTAACCTCTCTAATTCATCCCCTTCATGATTCCTCTAATGAATCAGATCAACTGAGGACTACTACTACTACTACTACTTTCGGCTGCTACCGTTGGGGTCGCCACAGCGGATAATCCGTTTCCATTTTTTCCTGTCTTCTGCGTCTTCCTCTGTAACACCAGCCACGTGCATGTCCTTCCTCATCACATCCATAAACATCCTCTTTGGCCTTCCTCTTTTCCTCTTTCCTGGCAGCTCCATATTCAGTATCCTTCTCCCAATATACCCAGCATCTCTCCTCCACACATGTCCAAGCCATCTCAATCTTGCCTCTCTTGCTTTGTCTAACCAGATCAACTGAGGACTAACCTCTCTAATTCATCCCCTTCATGATTCCTCTAATGAATCAGAACAACTGAGGACTAACCTCTCTAATTCATCCCCTCTTATTACATTAGATGAATGCACTTGGTTAACACTGTTAAGCACTGCAACCCACAAGACAAATCCTGGCCCAGACAACAGAGCTGCATGCTCACCTGTTGTGCAGAACAGGTTTTATTTTTTACTATATATTTATGTTGTCACTCATCCAGCAGAGGCTTCCAACATTATGGAAACTGTCTACTGTGTTTCCTGTTGCCAAGAACAACCACCCAAAGGTCTTGAATGACTACAGGCCAGCTGCCCTTACTTCTGTGGTCATGAAGTCTTTTAAAATAGGATAACAGATAAAACAGGAACCTCTGGACAAAACCCACATCCTCCTGATCCATTTCAGTTTGCTGATACGGCCACACAGGGTGTACAGGATACCACTGCCATCTAGCTTAACCTTTTATTCAAACACCTAGTGGGCAGTAAAACTAATGCCAAGCTGTTGTTTGTTGATTTTTCACCAGCTTTCAACACCATTCAACCCCACTTGTTGGTGGCTAAACTAACTACTTTGGTGTTAACTCTAGTTTGGCTGGATAAATCCTTCCTCTCCAACAGAGCCCAGGGGGGGGGGGGAGTTCATGAGTGCATGTCTGGGGAGCACTCTTCCTCTACAGGTTCACCCCAGAGGTGTGTCTTCTTACCACTCCTTTATATTCTGTATACAGATGACTGTCAGAGCCAGTTTGAGTAACGATATATCCTGAAGTTTGCAGATGACTTGATTATTGTTAGTCTCCTCCACGATCATGAATCAAGTCATGGCCCTGTGGTTGATTATTTTTTAAACTGGTGCAGAAACTCACTCCTTTAACTCAATGTATGAAAGACAAGAGGCATGTGCATAGACTTCAGACGCCATCCTCTTCAAACTCAGAGCACCATCAGTGAGGGTCGAGAGGTGGAATCTGTTGTCAGCTATAAATACATTGGTTCAATAATCGATAGCAGTCTCCCTTTTGAATGTAATACTGAAATGGTTTGTAGGAGAGGTAGGCAACGACTTTTCTGCCTTCAGAAACTCACCAAGTGTCATGTTGACAGGTCCCTGATGACTCTGACAAATCCAACATAGAATCAATCTTATCATTTCCCCTCATCTGTTGGTATGGCAGTCCAGGGATGCACTGGCTAAAACAATGAATACAAGCTGTAAAATTATAGGTGTCCAACAGAGTAGCCTCTTTGCTCTGTATTTGTCAGGGGGTGAAGAGGGCAACTAGCATCCTGTCTGACTGCACTCATCCTCATCATCAGGAGTTTCAATCCCCACCCTCTGGCACCCGCTTCAAATCCCACTCAGTCAAGACAAAAAGATAAAAATACTCATTCATCCCCACAGCCATTACCCTCCTCAACTCAGGAAGAAGGAGGTAGCTTGCCCTTCATGACTATGTAGGCCTACTTGTAGGGTGATGTTTATTTTGATTCTGATTGTAATGTTGCCGCTACTGTTGTATTTTGATTGTGATACTGTGTTATTAATTGATTGTCATAGTGTGATTGTAATAATGTGCTATTGTAAAAGTGTGCTATGCTATAGTGTGCTACTAAAGTGTGCTGTAGTGCTATAGTGTGCTAGCATAGTGTGCTATGCAAGTGTGTGGAAAGTGAGAGGATGTCTGAGGAGTGGAGAAGAAGCATACTGGTACCGATTTTCAAGAACAAGGGTGATGTGCAGAACTGTAGCAACTACAGAGGTATAAAGTTGATCAGCCACAGCATGAAGATATGAGAAAGAGTAATAGAATCTAGGTTAAGAGGAGGAGAGGTGATGATCAGCCACAGCATGAAGATATGGGAAAGAGTAATAGAAGCTAGGTTAAGAGGAGAGGTGATGATCAGTGAGCAACAATATGGTTTCATGCCAGGAAAGAGCACCACAGATGTGATGTTTGCTTTGATAATGTTGATGGAGAAGTATAGAGAAGGCCAGAAGGAGTTACATTGTGTCTTTGTGGATTTAGCAAAAGCATACGACAGGGTGCCGAGAGAGGAGGTGTGGTATTGTATGAGGAGTTGCAGAGAAGTATGTAGGAGTGGTGCAGGATATGTATGAGGGAAGTGTGACAGTGGTGAGGTGTGTGGTTGGAATGACAGATGGGTTCATGGTGGAGGTGGGATTACATCAAGGATCGGCTCTGAGCCCTTTCTTGTTTGCAGTGGTGATGGACAGGTTGATGGATGAGATCAGACAGGAGTCTCCGGAGACTATGATGTTTGCGGATGACATTGTGATCTGTAGTGAGAGTAGGGTGCAGGTTGAGGAGAGCCTGGAGAGGCGGAGGTATGCATTGAAGAGAAGAGGAATGAAAGTCAGTAGGAGAAAGACAGAATGCCTATGTGTGAATGAGAGGGAGGAAAGTGGAATAGTGAGGATGCAAGGAGTAGAGGTGTCGAAGGCGTATGAGTTTAAATATACCGACGAGACGGCACAGGTGCTCATCCAGGCTCTGGTCTTCTCCCGGCTGGACTACGGTAACTCCCTCCTTGCTGGCACCCTGGCATCGGCCATCAGACCTCTGGAGCTTGTTCAGAAAGCTGCAGCTCGTCTTGTGTTCAACCGCCCTAAGTTCTCCCACGCAACTCCCCTTCTCATGTCCCTACACTGGCTCCCAGTAGCTGCTCGCATCCAGTTTAAGACTCTGGTGCTAGCCTACAGGGCAGTGAAAGGAACAGCTCCTTCCTATCTCCAGGCCATGGTCAAGCCCTACACCCCCGCCCAACCACTTCGCTCTGCTGCCTCGGGACGCCTGGTTGCCCCATCACTCAGAGGGCCCTGCTGCTGATCGACCCGGTCACGGCTCTGTTCTGTCCTGGCCCCACAGTGGTGGAATGAACTCCCCACTGATGTCAGGACAGCGGAGTCGCTGTCCATCGTTTGGCGCAGGTTGAAAACTCACCTCTTCAAGAACTACTACCCTATTACCTGTTCTTATCACTTATTGTATTCACTCATTTAAAAAAAATCTTTACTTTAGCACTGGTTTTGCTCATAGATGCTTGTTTAGATGCACTTATGACCTCTGATGACTAGTAGCTCTCCTGATTTCCTACGATAAATGCACTGATTGTAAGTCGCTTTGGATAAAAGCGTCGGCTAAATGACTGTAATGTAATGTAATGTAAAATACTTGTGGTCAACTGTCCAAAGTAACGGGGAGTGCAGACGAGAGGTGAAGAAGAGAGTGCAGGCAGGGTGGAGTGGGTGGAGAAGAGTGTCAGGAGTGACGTGTGACAGAAGGGTACCAGCAAGAGTTAAAGGGAAGGTTTACAAGATGGTAGTGAGACCAGCTATGTTGTATGGTTTGGAGAAGGTGGCACTGTTAAAAATACAGGAGGTGGAGCTGGAGGTGGCAGAGATGAAGATGCTAAGATTTTAATTGGGAGTGATGAAGAAGGAGAGGATTAGGAATGAATATATTAGAGGGACAGCTCAAGTTGAACTGTTTGGAGACACAGCAAGGGAGGCAAGCTTGAGATGGTTTGGACATGTGTGGAGGAGAGATGCTTGGTATATTGGGAGAAGGATACTGAATATGGAGCTGACAGGGAAGAGGAGAAGAGGAAGGCCAAAGAGAAGGTTTATGGATGTGGTGAGAGGGGACATGCAGGTGGCTGGTGTGACAGAGGAAAATACAGAAGACAGGAAGAAATGGAAACAGATGATTGGCTGTGATGACCCCTAACAGGAGCAGCCGAAAGAAGTAGTAGTAGTGTGCTGGTCCTACTTTATTTATGGGGATGACAGGATACGCATCATTGAATTGCTTTTATTGCTGTTCTGATGATTATGCTTGTTTCTTAATGCAGTCCTGCTGAGTCTGTGTTTGTGATCTTTTTGTTTTTATGTTGCACTTTATGCAGCAATACTAGTTGCCCTTTGGGGACAGATAAAATTCAAGTTGAAGTTGGAAGTACCATTTCAGTGATCCTTTTTGCACTTGCCATGAACATGCTTGTGAAGTATGCTGGGGTTGAGTGCAGAGGACTGCTCACCATGTCTGGTGTCCATCAGCCACCAATGAGGGCCTTCGTGGATGACTTCACTGTGACAACAGCATCTGTCCCAGGGAGTAGGTGGATCCTGAAGGGTCTGGAGGAGCTGATCAGCTGGGCTGACATGAGCTTCAAGCAAGTGAAGTCCAGATCCCTGGTGCTGAAGAAAGGAAAGATCCACTTCACTCTTGGTAACATGCAGATACCATCCATTACCAAGAAGCCTGTGGAGAGACTGGGAAAAGTGTTTGACAGCAGCATGAGGGACACAACATCCATCCGAGCAATAAACAAAGAGCTGAAAGCCTGATTGGCTGCTGTGTACAAGTCAGGCCTTCCTGGCAAGTTCATAGTCTGGGTATACCAACATGGCATCCTCCAATGCATTCTCTGGCCCCTCTTGGTCTATGAGGTACCAATCTTTACAGTCAAGGCGTTTGAGCGGAGGATCGGGAGGTTCCTATGGAAGTGGCTGGAATGAACTCGAAGCCTAACAACATCACCCTGTTCAGTCAGAACAATAACAAGCTGAAGCTCCCCATCGGCAGCCTGAACTCAGAGTTCATGGTGAGCCGTACAATGGAGGTGTTGCAATACCACGAGTCTTCTGACCCAAAGGTCTACAAGGCCAGCATTGTGGTCAGGATAAGATGGAAGTTGAGGGCAGCAAATGCTGTGAAGGTTGCTGACTCTCAGCTGAGACACAGCATGCTGGTGGTCAAATAAAGTTGAATCAGTTCATCTGGACACAATGTTTATTGACAGAAACATTTCATCGCTCATCTAAATGACCTATTTAGTCTCAGTTGACTGCAGGTATCCCCACCCTTATAAACTATACAATTGCATGATGACTGAAACCAATGATCAGTTTCATTTGCAAATAGGCATGACCATTAACTAGCATGTCAATGGTCATGTGCACTATTCACAGAGGATTTAGGAATGTTTTCAATCTCAGCATTGTAAGATGGTGACAGATGTACTCTTAGCCCCCCTCCTCCGCCCCCAACTTGTTTCAGGGATAGTAGTTCCCTCTTCATATAGATGGCCTATTTGACTCCCCGTTGAAACCAGCATTCCCCACTATCAAGGATGTGCACATCCTTGTTCTTGAAAGAGTGGCCACTGGCCTTTAGATAGGTGTAGACTTCTGAGTCCTGGCCTGACGCAGTAGATATTCTGTGTTGTGCCATTCTCTTGGCCATTGTCTGTTTGGTTTCCCCGATGTACAAGTTATAGCAATCCTCCTGGCACTTAACAGCATACACTATATTGCTCTGTTTGTGCTGGGGGACCCGATCCTTGGGGTGGACCAATTTCTGGTGCAGTGTGTTTTGGGGTTTCAAAGCAACTGAGATGCGGTTTTTGGAAAACACGCGTTCCGATTCTCCCGCCACATACGGAATCATCACTGGTTTACACTTAGGCAGCTGTTGTCCTTCGCCTCCCTTCGATTGGCTGGTGCACTGTTTGGGTGTCTGGAACCGTTTGGGCTGGTGGGCGCAGTGACTAATGGAAAGGCTGGCCTCGGTAGCAGCACAACACTGCGCTATGACAGGGTGCAGAGGAAGGACAGGAGGTCACTGATCCAGGAGGAGGTGTGGGTGTCAGTTGAGGAGGAGAGAACCAGCACGATCACTGGAATGTGGCAGCAGGGAGCCTGCACAAGATGGGAGCAAGCAGAGGAGCACAAGTTCTTATGGGTTGAGCTTTGGAGGGCTGAACTCCATCATATCAATTTCCTGATCCTGGCTTTACATGATGTTCTATTAAGCATGCCCTACCTATTCTGCTGGGAGAAGGTGGATTCACCAGCATCCATGCTGTGTCTCAAGAGAAGAACCCTGGAGCATGTCCTTAGCTGCTGTTTGAAAGCTCTGGGTGAGTGGCTTGACCGTCGGCACCACGACCAGGTCCTGAAGGTCATCACAGACACCATCTGCAGTGGAATAAGCCATTGCAAGCGCTTCCACCCAGCAAAATAGACCACTGCTTTCGTCAGGGCTGGGGAGAAGCCAACACCAGCTGCAAGGACCATCTCCGCTGGCCTTCTTGCAACAGCACAAGACTAGGAGCTGAAGGTTGACCTGGGGTAGCAACTCAAGTTCCCAGAGACTGTGGCTGTAACAACAATGAGGCCAATCATGGGGTTGCTCTTGGAGGCTTCCAAGCAGGTTATCTAGTTAGAACTCACCATTACGTGGGAGGATCACATTGAGGTAGCCAATGAGAGGAAGAGGGCAAAGTGTGCTGAGCTAGTGGAGCAGTGCTGCAACAATGGGTGGCATGCAAGGTGTGAGCCTGTCGAGTTGGGATGCAGAGGATTTGCTATCAGATGATTCATTGTTCGGGTTACCTGAAACAACACCTGGGAAGTGCCGCCAGCAAAGAAAATGGGCAGGAGTCCTGGTCAGGCAGAGGCTACGTGGAAACCAGCTTCCTCTCCAAAGCATCCTTCTAGTGAAAAGCCAGTCTCTGGGCAAAAGGCTGGATGAATTTAGGAGTAGGATGGATTTCCAATTGAACATTAAAAGCTGCAATTATGGTTTTCATGGAGACTTGGCTGAACCCATCAATACCTGACTCCACCATTGTTCCTGTGGGAGTTTCTATTCATCGGCTGGATTGAACAAAGGACTCAAGGAACAGCCGAGGAGGAGGTGTCTGTTTCACGATCAACAACGTGCAGTGTTCGAAAGGCGAGACTATTTTGACTGGATGTTCTTCTAATTTAGAACATCTTATGTTCAGATGCTGACCTTGCTACCTCCCGGTCGTACTAACAGCAGATTATATTCCACCACATGCAGACACCATGCAAGCCCTGTATGAGCTATATGGAATTATCAACCAGCATGAGACTGCTCACCCAGAGACCACTTTCATTGTGGCTTTTGATTTCAAAATCACCAATCTGAATACAGTCCTACCAAGATTCCACCAACACATCAGCTTCCCTTCATGTGGTAGTAACATGCTCCACGATGTTTTCACTCAGTTCAGCAGTTCAGGGAAGGATATAAGGCCCTTCCCCGACCTCCCTTCAGGTAATCAGATCACGCTTCAATCCGCTTGCTTCCTGCTTACAGGCAGAAACTCAAACAGGGTAGGCTTGTGACATGTTGCATCCAGCATTGGTCCGACCAATCGGGCTCAGTTTAGTGTCATTGCTTTCGTACTACAGATTGGCAAGTTTTCTGGGATATGGAAAATAACATTGATGATTACACAGACACGGTCATCGGATATATCAGCAAATGCATCGATGATGTTGTACTGAGGACTACTGTATGAACATTCCCAAATCAAAAGCCATGGCTAAATGATGAAATCTGCTCCATGCTTGAAGTGCACACCACCACTTTCAACTCTCGGGATTTGGACAAATACCGAGAAACTCAGTACAAATGCCATAAAAGGATCAATGCTGCTAAGGGATAATATAGGGACAAAGAGGAGTCACGCTACCGTGGTTTGAAATCCAGAGACATGTGGAATGGACTGAGAACTATCATGGAATATAAAGGGAATGCCTACAGTGTTGCAGAAGAGTCTGCCTCTCTCCCAGATGAACTGAACACTTTATGTACCCTCTGAGGACAATACATCTGCCGCTGTCAAGGATTTGTAAATGGTCCAGGACTCTTGCCCACTGGCAATACCTAGGGCAGACGTGTGCAAATCCTTCAAAAGGATTAATCCACACAAGGTTCCTGGCCCAGATGGTATTCCAGGTTGAGTTCTCAAGATGTGCGCATACCAGCTGATATCTTCAACATCTCCCTGTTCCAGTCTACAGTCCCCACGTGCCTAAAAAATTCCACCATCGTCCCTGTCCTGAAGAGGTCAAAGGCGCTCTACCACCCAGTAGCACTCACGGCAGTTATCATTAGGCAGGAAAGCCCAGCGGACAGTTGGAGACCACAGCCACCCCAGTTACCAACTGCTGACTCTGTTACCATCTGGCAATCAGCATCTGGGCCCAAACCAGCAACCTTAAGGACGGCGTTTTCCCCATGAGCCATATGATTCTTGAACTCATAGACACACACACACACACACACACACACACCTCTCTCTCTCACGCTTGCTCTCTCTTGCTCGCTTGCAAAATGCACACACCTCACTTGCTGCACTGTTCATGTTGCCACTGCTGCACGGTGTGCGTTAAACACTCTGGTTACATGCCATGGAAATCATGTTACATTGTTACATTTCTACGGTTAACTGTTTCATTTTAGGTTGTAATGCGGGATTTTAATTTAATTTTAGTTATTTTTCTGGCCTGTCCATACGGTGAATCTTTACTTTTAGTCTCCAATTTCTCGAGCTGTACTGTAAATACTGTAATTTTATGGTTTTATACCGTCCAGCTGTAGCTGTTTTTATCGGTTAGAACTTAAGTCGTTATGTCACATTGTCTAGCGTTTGTGGGTTTGGCCGATGCCTCTGCATGCCATTGCCAGCAGGGCTGTGCTGTTGAGCATGTGACACATAGAAGAACTGAACGTGAACCTGGCAGGGATGTGGATGTTGGAGATGGCGTAGAAGTACTTCTGCAGGTTGTCTCTCTGGACGTACGTCCCTCCCAAAGCCGGGCGGAGAAGACGCAGGCGCAGGTTGGTGAAAGAGAAGAATTCCCTCAGTCCCTTCATGCTCTCCATGCGCGTGTACAGGGCGTCCATGTTGATGAGCTTGGGACCCGCAAACACCACGAACCGAGCGCGCACTTCAAACACAACGTTCTTCTCCTCCTATAGATCACAGAACATTCACAGACATATAGATCAGACCATCCGTCAGTCAAACAGAACACTCCCCTATAGGCTAAAACATCTGTCAGTCACCAACACACTGCTCCCATAGGCCAGGCCATCTTGTGTTAAACTGATGGAATAACAGGTATAAGTGGATTTTTTGACATCTGCTTCACGGTTTTTTATAAAAAGGGAGGAAAACCAGGTTTGTCTAGTCTTGATTTGGACTCTGCCGTCAACATATTCATGTTTTCACAGCGCTACACAGCATCTTTGTTTCACCGGCTTTTTTAATGGGACCAAATGACACCATTTGAACAAGCCAATCAGAAATGTTCCCTGAAGGGACGTCACCATGGGAACAATCAACCCAGATTTTACTACCATGCTCAGAGCAGGGTAGCCTCTGGTTGGCAGCAATTGGTCCTGTCAAGGGAAGGGGCGGGGCCAGCAGTACTGTCAGCCAATCAGAGTAACGACTTGTGAATAATGTAATTAGTATGTTAATGACCCCGAAACAGGCTGTTTCATTAGAGGAGGAAACCAAACAACCAACCTTCCCCCTTTCTAAGAAATACTTCTCAAATAATACTGAATAAATACTGAAACGGTTTCTTAATAAGGGGACAGACTAGTATGATGACCATCCACATATAGACGGACATTGTTTATCCTATAAGCACACTGAACACAATCCGAAGACATGTAGGTAAGGTGACTCGGCCGTACTAAATTGTCCCTGGGTGTGAATTTGTGTGTGGGCCCTGTGATGGCCTGGCGGCCTGTCCAGTGTGTCTCCCCGCCTGCCACCCAATGCCTGCTGGGATAGGCTCCAGCATTCTGTGACCCTGAGAGTTGGCTGAGCAGTTTGGATAATGGATGAATTGATAATGGATGGATGGTTTGGATAATGGATGGATGGATAATGGATGGATGGTTTGGCTAATGGATGGATGGATAATGGATGGATGGTTTGGATAAAGGATGGATGGATAATGGATGGATGGTTTGGATAATGGTTGGATGGTTTGGATAGTGGATGGATGGTTTGGCTAATGAATGGATGGAAAATGGATGGATGGTTTGGATAACAAATGGATGGTTTGGATAATGGATGGATGGTTTGGATAATGGATGGTGGTTTGGATAATGGATGGATGAATAATGGATGGATGGATGGATGGTTTGGATAATGGATGGATGATTTGGATAATGGATGGATGGTTTGGATAATGGATGGATGGATAATGGATGGATGGTTTGGATAATGGATGGACGGTTTGGATAATGGATGGTTTAGATAATGGATTCATGGTTTGGATAATGGATGGATGGATAATGGATGGATGGTTTGGATAATGGATGGATGGTTTGGATAATGGATGGATGAATACTGGATGGATGGTTTGGATAATGGATGGATGGATAATGGATGGATGGTTTGGATAATGGATGGATGGATGGATTGATGGACCAAACAACCTCTGGTACAAAAAATGTCACAGAAGTGGTTGTTGGCTACTTCTACTCATTTCTCAAAACAGTAAGACACTGGCTCCTCTTCGGTTAGCTGGACATTGGTGTTTCTACTTGGCCTGTAAGAAACCAGGTGGTCTGCATTACATTGTGGGTGAAGAACTGGTGGTGGTACCTTGGCTCCAACCCAGCGTGAGTACTGCTCGGTGCAGATGACCCGGGTCACATTACTGGGCGCCAGATCTCTAACCTGTTTAGCCGGCATGCCAAAAGCCTCCATGCAGTCATCAGCATAATACTGGTAGGGCTGCCATGTAACCCCTGAAATAATATGTCATTAGTACTAATTACTGACACAGCAGGCCTCATAGTTAAAACATCAGTACATAATTATTGATATACCAGTGATAATTATTAACACACTGGCACTTACAATTAACACTTCAATACTAACTATTAACACTCAACTACTAGCTATTAACACTCCAATACTAGCTATTAACACACCAATACTAGCTATTAACACCCCAATACTAGATATGAACACTCCAATACTAGCTATTAAAACTTCAATACTAGCTATTAACACTCCAATACTACCTATTAACACACCAATACTAACTATTAACACTTAAATACGAGCTATTAACACTCCAATACTAGCTATTAACACACCAATACTAGATATTAACACTCAAATACTAGCTATTAACACTCCAATACTAGCTATTAACACTTCAATACTAGCTATTAACACTCCAATACTACCTATTAACACACCAATACTAACTATTAACACACCAATACTAGATATTAACACTCAAATACTAGCTATTAACACTCCAATACTAGCTATTAACACTCCAATACTAGCTATTAACACACCAATACTAGCTATTAACACCCCAATACTAGATATTAACACTCCAATACTAGCTATTAACACTTCAATACTAGCTATTAACACTCCAATACTAGATATTAACACTCCAATACTAGCTATTCACACACAAATACTAGCTATTAAGACACAGATACTAGTTAGTACCACACCAATACTAGCTATTACTAACACACCAATACTAGTTAGTACCACACACCAGCAGTACTTATTAGCACATAAAACTAGTTATACATACAAAAATAGTTGGCACCACATAACTTTACAAATACAGCATCCATGATGTGTACAGCCTTGTACTACTGATTTCTGATTTTCTATTCTGACATTCCTGTATTGGAGCATTTACATCATAAAGACAGCAGGTAGTTAGTTCCTGATGGAGGCCATGGCTTCCTGTCTTGTGATCTGCTCATCATCCCCCTGAGTAAATCCTGAACAACACAACATGTGAAATACGCCACTGTGTGTACACCTTCACAGTAGAGAAGAAAAGGTACACATAGGAGGAATTTCACCCATCTACTACTACTACTACCACCACTACTGCTACCACTACTACTGCTACTACTACTACTACCACCACTACTACTACCACTACTACTACCACTACTACTGCTACCACCACTACTACTACCACTACTACTACTGCTACTGCTCCTACTACTACTACTACTACTAATACTACTACCACCACTACTGCTACCACTACTACTGCTACTACTACTACTGCTACTGCTACTACTACTACTACTGCTAATACTACTACTACCACTACTACTACTGCTACCACCACTACTACTACCACTACTACTACTGCTACTGCTACTACTGCTACTACTACTACCACTGCTACTACTACTACTACCACCAATACTACTACCACTACTACTACTACTACTACTACTACTTTTGGCTGCTCCCGTTAGGGGGCGCCACAGCGGATCATCCGTTTCTATCTCTTCCTGTCCTCTGCATCTTCCTCTATCACACCAGCTCCCTGCATGTCCTCCCTCACCACATCCATAAACCTTCTCTTTGGCCTTCCTCTTCTCCTCTTCCCTGGCAGCTCCATATTCAGCATCCTTCTCCCAATATACCCAGCATCTCTCCTCCACACATGTCCAAGCCATCTCAATCTTGTCTCTCTTGCTTTGTCTCCAAACCGTCCAACCTGAGCTGTCCCTCTACTATACTCGTTCCTAATCCTGTCCTTCTTCATCACTCCCAGTGAAAATCTTATCATCTTCATCTCTGCCACCTCCAGCTCCACCTCCTTTCTTTTCATCAGTGCCACTGTCTCCAAACCATATAACATAGCTGGTCTCACTACCATCTTGTAAACCTTCCCTTTAACTCTTGCTGGTACCCTTCTGTCACACATCACTCCTGACACTCTTCTCCACCCACTCCACCCTGCCTGCACTCTCTTCTCCACCTCTCTCCTGCACTCCCCGTTACTTTGGACAGTTGACCCCAAGTATTTAAACTCAAATGCCTTCGTCACCTCCACTCCTTGCATCCTCACCATTCCACTGTCCTCCCTCTCATTCACGCATAGGTATTCCGTCTTGCTCCTACTGACTTTCATTCCTCTTCTCTCCAGTGCATACCTCCACCTCTCCAGGCTCTCCTCGACCTGCACCCTACTCTCACTACAGATCACAATGTCATCCGCGAACATCATCGTCCACAGAGACTCCTGCCTGATCTTGTCCGTCAACCTGTCCATCACCATTGCAAACAAGAAAGGGCTCAGAGCCGATCCTTGATGTAATCCCACCTCCACCTTGAACCCATCTGTCATTCCAACCACACCTCACCACTGTCACACTGCCCTCATACATATCCTGCACCACTCCTACATACTTCTCTGCAACTCCTGACTTCCTCATACAATACCACACCTCCTCTCTCGGCACCCTGTCGTATGTTTTTTCTAAATCCACAAATAATTTCCACCATCTCTTCATTAGTAAAATGTATTTCTCTGATCTGAGAAACAGGGAGTGTTTTCTTCCAGCAGAGACAGCGTCCAGGCATCAAACCAACCAATCACCTTTGTCCAGAGACTTCTCTAGAACCATTATAGTTGGCCGTCCGTATTCAAAGGTCACAATGACGTCATCAACCAGCTCCAGGCTCTTGTTCCAGGAGAGAGAGATGTTGGCTAACAGTGGCTGTGGGTAACGCGACCATGTCACCGTCTGCCAGTATGTTATGAGTCCTCCTCGTTCTCTGTCCTGCATCATCTGAGGAGGATGAGCCAGGTCTGGACTGGAGGCATCACACTCATCACTGCACAGATATGGGTTCTCCTGGATAGATAGATAGATAGATAGATAGATAGATAGATAGATAGATAGATAGATAGATAGATAGATAGATAGATAGATAGATAGATAGATAGATAGATAGATAGATGAAATAAGGGAGGAATGATGGGATTAGTCTGTGTGAAGTCATGATAACAGGTGTGTGTGTGTGTGTGTGTGTGTGTGTGTGTGTGTGTGTGTGTGTGTGTGTGTGTGTGTGTGTGTTTCATGCTGGGTCAAGAAGGTCAGCTTTCTCTGTGGACTCATTAGGACTTCCATACCCCAGGAGAGGAGCAGGAGGGATGAGGAAGGAGGAGAGAGAGGAGAGACAGGGGAGAGAGAAGGGAGGAGGAGATAAAAGTCGGGTTCCGGATTCATAAGTGAGTCACAGTAAAGTTGAACCAGTTCATGTGGACACCAAGTTTAGTGGGCCAAACACGTGGTCAGTGTGAGCTGCAGGTTTATATAGTATACACAAACAAGCTCCAGGAACACTTCTGCTATTGACATCAGCCAAAAAACTTGGTTAGATCTTATCTCCACCAAACACACAATCCCTGATTTCTGTTTCACACACACACACACACACACACACACACACACACACACACACACACACACACACTCTCTCTCATCCAGAAGGGTTGGATGACAAAATGTTTGACGTCTTACTTCTGTGGACATTTTTATTTTCCAAAAGTCATCAGGGATCAGAGGTCATGAGTCAGGAGGTGGAGGGTCATGGAGTCACTGGTCTTATCTTGATAGACAACTAACCACCCATCCCTTTGTTCAATTTACAAATGGCTTAGCAGTTAGACATTCAACAGCCTAACCAGCCTAGTAAGCAGCTGTTCAACTGGTGAGCTATTCATGGACCACGAAACAACCTTCTCCTGGATCTCCACCTGGCCCTGGTGGGGAAGCTTGCATGTACCAATGATGATTCCAAGAGCTATGCTGCGCGGAGTTGGGCCCCTGGTAGGGTCACCCAAGGAGGACAGGTCAAAGGAGAGGTTCCAGACAAAGCGCGATCCAAAAAAGACCTCAACAGTGGAACTGGGGGAAGATGTCAACAGGTCACAACAGCAGCGAAGGTGGACGAAGGCAACATCAGAGAGTGGTCCCCAATCATCTTGGTTCTCCATGCCACTGGACTCTGGCCTCCTCCTGCTTAGGACCGTGTGGTGGCTGCAGACACATCAGCCTCTCCACTTAAAAAGCTGTCACGTGCAGGCGTCCTCCCATAATGGGGCTCCAGGATCAGCCTCTACACCCACATGAGGACCCAGAGGGACCCAGAGGGAGGAGGTCATACTCCACCCCGAGTGACTGCCAATGATGGTGATGGCTAAACAAAATACATCACTGACCAGCAAGCTAACTAACGAGCTTTCTAACCAGTTAACTAATGAGCTTTCTAACCAGCTAACTAATGAGATCTCTAACCAGTTAACTAATGAGCTCTCTAACCAGTTAACTAATGAGCTTTCTAACCAGCTAACTAATGAGCTTTCTAACCAGCTAACTAATGAGCTTTCTACTCAGCTAACTAATGAGCTTTCTATTCAGCTAACTAATGAGCTTTCTAACAAGTTAAATAATGAGCCTAATGAGCTTTCCAGCCGGCTATTTAATGAACTTTCTAACCAGTTAACTAATGAGCTTAATGATCTTTCTATCCCGCTAATTAATGAGCTTTCTAATCAGGTAACTAATGAGCTTTCTAACCACTAACTAATGAGCTTTCTAACCAGTTAACTAACGAGTTTTCTAATCATTTAATGTGAGCAACAGGACTCGTTAGCTTCAAACTCTCATCATTAATAATTTTTCATTATATATTGATAATTAACTGTACTATCGTGTTAACTGTTACCTTTAACAACAGTGTGTCTATCTATCTATCTATCTATCTATCTATCTATCTATCTATCTATCTATCTATCTATCTATCTATCTATCTATCTATCTATCTATCTATCTATCTATCTATCTATCTATCTATCTATCTATCTATCTATCTATCTATCTATCTATCTATCTATCTATCTATCTATCTATCTATCTATCTAGTATGTATTTTAGGATCTGGGAGAAGCCCCACAATGGTCTTGAAGGTGTAAGAAGGCGGCAGCCGTGAGAGGTCCCCAATTGTCTTGGATTCCTTGCGACTGGACCTTGACCTTCTTACTCTCAAGGGCCGTGTGGTGGCTGACTGTGGCCAGTCTCTCCAAATAAAATGATCCCTCTCACAGATGTTCCCCTGAAGGTCTTTTCTCACTACGTATCATCTCCTATGTCCTATGGTGATCAGGAAATTGTGATGGGAGCAAGACAGTGAAGTCTGAGAGCTCCTAGCCACGCACTAGCACATAGGCCATAGGTGTTTTGAATCAGTTGTCTTGCTCTCAGAACTGAGGCAGAGAGAGCATTTAAGCAGCTGCATCCATGACTGAGCAGCCCTATTTAGGACCCCCTCTGCTCACCCCACATGGGGAAGGGGATAGAAAAGGTGCCCTAAAAATAGCCTGCCTAATCAAAACCTGACTGGAATACCATAGCCAGTAGGTTCAGCTCTTAGCGATCGAAAACCCCCCCCAAAACAAAACATAACTATATGAACTTTGGAGTATGGGACGTGCAAACCCTCATGGAGAATGCCTCCAGTGATTGACCTGAATGCAGAACTGCAATCATCATAAAAGGGCTGAAAAAATTGAAGATTGAACTTGCTGTCCTATCAGAAACCCACCTATCAGAGGAGGGACAACTGAAGGAGGAGAAAGATGGCTATACCTTCTTCTGGCAGGGCAAAGCCCCTAATGAACCCAGAATTGACGGCATTGGATTCACCATCAAAAACAATCTTATCACCCACCTCCAAATCCCTTGTGAACATCAACAAGCGACTCATGGCTTTGCATATGAGGCTGATGAACAACCAGATGGCCACAGCTGTGATTGCCGACACCCCAACCTTGGACTCGCAGGATGAGGATAAATATATCTTCTATGCTGCACTGGACAACACACTTACAAACTTCCCATATGAAGACAAGGTCCTCTTACTCCGAGATTTCAATGCCAGGGTAGGCTAAGATCACAAGGTTTGGAAAGGCATGATGGGTAATGAGTGTGTAGGTAACATCAGCCCCAGTGTCGTTCTCTTTCTCTCAAAATATGCTGAATATGACATTGTCATATTCAGATCAGGTTTGGTTTAATGAAAATGATGACGAGATTCAACATCTGACAGATGCCAAAAGGAAGGCCTTCACATGGAAGAATGACATCAACTGAAAGGCTAAAAGATAGGTTCACTCTAAGGATAAAGCAAGTACAATATGAGGTGAGAGAACTGAAAAACCACTGGTGGATGGAGAACGCCCTAAGTATCCAGTGGCTTGCTGACACTGGTGACATCAGAGGTCTCTTCAGTGCTACCAAGGCTGTGCTCTAGCTGGATAGAACATTTCCAGGAGCTACTGAAACAAAACGTCACTGTTGAGATGGACACCATCAACCAAATCCCACAGAGGCCCATCATGAAGCACCCTCCCCCCTCCCCAAGCATAATCGAGGTGCAGGATGCTGTCAGAAAGCTGAGCGACAACAAGGCTTCTGGACTTGATGGGATGCCGGCAGAAGTCCTCAAAGAAGGCGGCCCTGAACTCTTGCATCACATCTACTATAACCTGCTCCATAAAATCTGAGAGAAGGAAGAAATTCCTGCCGAAATCAGGGATGTCCTAATTGTCACGGTCTTTAAGAAGGGAGATAAGGTGCACTGTGACAACTACAGAGGGACAGCATTTCTCTCCACTACAGGTAAAATACTGACCCGCATACTGGCTAGCCTACTGATACCTCTGGCAGAAGAGATCCCCCCCAAGTCTCAGAGTGGCTTTTGCCCAGCCAGGGGGACAACAGACATGACTTTCTCAGCTCGTCAGCTTGAAGAGAAATCCCGGGATCAACATCTACCACTGTATATGGCTTTCATTGACCTCACAAAGGCCTCTGACTCCGTGAACCAGTATAGTATAGCAAATACATCATTATTCTTCAACTCCTGCATGAAGGAATTCCAGCTACAGTTATCAGCAATGGCGGCTCTGAAACTGCTCCTTTCAGAGTAGACACCTGAGTGAAGTGGGGCTGCATCAGAGTACCCTGTTTGCCATGTTGATTGCAGCTCTCCTCCATATCACCAGCAACAACCTACCTGAGGGTGTCTAATTCCTCTACAAGACCAGCGGTGGGTTATTCAACCTTAAGTGGTTTAGGGCTAAAAGCAAAGTGCTTTCAACTTCCATCATGGATCTCCGGTATGCTGACGATAATGCACTCTTTTCCCACTCAGAGGCAGACCTTCAGAACATCCTGAATGCCTTTGCTAGGGTATACCGGCTCTTGGAACTCAACACCAACATCAAGAAGACCTAAATCTTCCATCAGCCTGTACCTAAGGGAACATCCCAAGCCCCCACAATTCACACTGATGGCAATACTGTCGAGAATGTGGGTCACTCCCCATATCTTGGCAGCCTCCTGTTCATCAGATTAGATATTGACGCTGTGATACAACACAGAATAAAATGCACCAGTGGGGCTTTCACAAGACTGAGGCATAGAGTTTTTGAGGATTGGGACTTCCAGACTAAGACCAAAATTGCTTGTTTATCAAGCAGTAGTTCTGCCCTCAATCCTTTATGGTGCTGAAAGCTGAATTATCTACAGCAGGCACATCAAAGCCCTGGAACAATATCACCAGCGATGCACACATAAGGTCCTCAGGACCAACTGGAACGACAAGTGAACGAACATCAGCATCCTGGAGGAAGCCAACCTACAAAGTATCTCGACAACTATCACATGACACCAGCTGCAATCGGCCGGCCATATAATCAGTATGCCAAACACCTGTCTCCCAAAGCAGGTCCTCTATGGCTAACTTAGGTAGGGGAAGTGCACCCAAGGGGAACAACAAAAGCAGTAAAAGGATAAATCTCATATCCCACCTGAGGAAATGCCAATTCAACTTCAACAACTAACAAGAGATGGCCTGTCCCAGGAACATTTGGAGAAGGATAATCAATGAAGGCACAGTGCAACAGGAAAAGAACACCCACCATTACACAGAAGAAAAAAGGCAATGCAGAAAGGAGAGCTCCACCATCGGACTGCTCCTTAACCTATGACTATCTTTGACACAACTGCTCATAATGTAACAGACTTTGTGAATCCCAGATAGGCCTCTATGGCCATCTGAAGACCCACAAATAATCCACTTCAACAACAGGAAATTCACACTCACAAGCAGAGATGGGAACAAATACATAAAATAGTATCTATTTACGAATTACAATTACTTGCTCATCAAATGTATCAAAATAAAAAAAAAAATACTGCTATGACAAAATATATTTAATTAAAATACAAGCTACGGGTATTGAGATGAAAAGCAGGAAACAAGTGAGATTCTGATGGGAGAGTTCTAACTAGTTCAACAGACTGTTCCTCATTGTAATACCTGCAGGGCTCCTTCATTGCAGTTATAGTTTGTTTCTCATTGTAACACCTGCAGGGCGCCTTCATTCCAGAGTTACAGTTTGTTCCTCATTGTAATACCTGCAGGGCTCACTCATTACTGAGTTACAGTTTGTTCCTCGTTGTAACACCTGCAGCGCGCCCTCATTTCAGAGTTACAGTTTGTTCCTCATTATAAAACCTGCAGGGGTCACTCATTACTGAGTTACAGTTTGTTCCTCATTGTAAAACCTGCAGGGCTCACTCATTACTGAGTTACAGTTTGTTCCTCATTGTAACAACTGCAGGGCTCACTCATTACTGAGTTACAGTTTGTTCCTCATTGTAACACCTGCAGGGCTCACTCATTACTGAGTTACAGTTTGTTCCTCATTGTAACACCTGCAGGGCTCACTCATTACTGAGTTACTGTTTGTTCCTCACTGTAATACCTGAAGGGTTCACTCATTAATGAGTTACAGTTTGTTCCTCTTTGTAATGCCTGCAGGGCTCACTCATTACTAAGTTATATATTGTCCCTCATTGTAACACCTGCAGGGCTCACTCATTACTGAGTTACAGTTTGTTCCTCATTGTAACACCTTGCAGGGCTCACTTATTACTGAGTTACAGTTTGTTTCTCATTGTAATACCTTGCAGGGCTCACTCATTACTGAGTTACAGTTTGTTCCTCATTGTAATACCCGAAGGGCTCCTTCATTCCAGAGTTACAGTTTGTTCCTCATTGTAATACCTGCAGGGCTCACTCATTACTGAGTTACAGTTTGTTCCTCATTGTAACACCTTGCAGGGCTCACTCATTACTGAGTTACAGTTTGTTCCTCATTGTAACACCTTGCAGGGCTCACTCATTACTGAGTTACAGTTTGTTCCTCTTTGTAACACCTGCAGGGCTCCCTCGTTACTACGTTATAGATTGTTCCTCATTGTAACACCTTCAGGGCTCCTTCATTCCAGAGTTACAGTTTGTTCCTCATTGTAACACCTGCAGGGCTCACTAATTACTGAGTTACAGTTTGTTTCTCATTGTAACACCTTGCAGGGCTCACTCATTACTGAGTTACAGTTTGTTCCTCATTGTAATACCTGCAGGGCTCACTCATTACTGAGTTACAGTTTGTTCCTCATTGTAACACCTTGCAGGGCTCACTCATTACTGAGTTACAGTTTGTTCCTCTTTGTAACACCTGCAGGGCTCCCTCGTTACTAAGTTATAGATTGTTCCTCATTGTAACACCTGCAGGGCTCCTTCATTCCAGAGATACAGCTTGTTCCTCATTGTAAGACCTGCAGGGCTCACTCATTACTGAGTTACAGTTTGTTCCTCATTTAATACATGCAGGGCTCACTCATTACCGAATTATAGATTGTTCCTCATTGTAATACCTGCAGGGCTCTTTCATTACAGAGTCACAGTTTGTTCATCTTTGTAACACCTGCAGGGCTCACTCATTACTGAGTCACAGTGTGTTCCTCATTGTAACACCTGCAGGGCTCCTTCATTCCAGAGTGACAGCTTCTTCCTCATTGTAATACCTGCAGGGCTCACTCATTACTGAGTTATAGTTTGTTCCTCTTTGTAACATCTGCTGGGCTCACTCATTACTGAGTTACAGTTTGTTCCTCATTGTAACACCTTGCAGGGCTCACTCATTACTGTGTTACAGTTTGTTCCTCATTGTAACACATTGCAGGGCTCACTCATTACTGAGTCACAGTTTGTTCCTCATTGTAACACCTGCAGGGCTCCTTCATTCCAGAGTGACAGTTTCTTCCTCATTGTAATACCTGCAGGGCTCACTCATTACTGAGTTATAGTTTGTTCCTCTTTGTAACATCTGCTGGGCTCACTCATTACTGAGTTACAGTTTGTTCCTCATTGTAACACCTTGCAGGGCTCACTCATTACTGTGTTACAGTTTTGTTCCTCATTGTAACACATTGCAGGGCTCACTCATTACTGAGTTACAGTTTGTTCCTCTTTGTAACACCTGCAGGGATCCCTCGTTACTAAGTTATAGATTGTTCCTCATTGTAACACCTGCAGGGCTCCTTCATTCCAGAGTTACAGTTTGTTCCTCATTTTAAAACCTGCAGGGCTCACTCATTACTGAGTTACAGTTTCTTCCTCATTGTAAATCCTGCAGGGTGCCCTTATTCCAGAGTTACAGTTTGTTCCTCATTGTAAAACCTACATGGCTCACTCATTACTGAGTTACAGTTTGTTCCTCATTGTAACACCTGCAGGGCTCACTCATTACTGAGTTACAGTTTATTACTTATTGTAACACCTGCAGGGTTCACTCATTACTGAGTCACAGTTTGTTCCTCATTGTAACACCTGCAGGGCTCACTCATTACTGACTTACAGTTTGTTCCTCTTTGTAACACCTTGCAGGGCTCACTCATTACTGAGTTACAGTTTGTTCTTCTTTGTAACACCTGCAGGGCTCATTCATTACTGAGTTACAGTTTGTTCCTCATTTTAAAACCTGCAGGGCTCACTCATTACTGAGTTACAGTTTGTTCCTCATTTAATACATGCAGGGCTCACTCATTACTGAGTTACAGTTTGTTCTTCTTTGTAAAACCTGCAGGGCTCATTCATTACTGAGTTACAGTTTGTTCCTCATTTTAAAACCTGCAGGGCTCACTCATTACTGAGTTAGTTTGTTCCTCATTTAATACATGCAGGGCTCACTCATTACCACATTATAGATTGTTCCTCATTGTAATACCTGAAGGGCTCTTTCATTACAGAGTCACAGTTTGTTCCTCATTGTAACACCTTGCAGGGCTCACTCATTACTGAGTTACAGATTGTTCCTCATTGTAATACCCGAAGGGCTCCTTCATTCCAGAGTTACAGTTTGTTCCTCATTGCAACACCTTGCAGGGCTCACTCTTTACTGAGTTACAGTTTGTTCCTCTTTGTAACACCTGCAGGGCTCCCTCGTTACTGAGTTATAGATTGTTCCTCATTGTAACACCTGCAGGGCTCATTCATTACTGAGTTAAAGTTTGTTCCTCATTGTAAATCCTGCAGGGCTCACTCATTACTGAGTTAAAGTATGTTCCTCATTTAATACATGCAGGGCTCACTCATTACCGAATTATAGATTGTTCCTCATTGTAATACCCGCAGGGCTCTTTCATTACAGAGTCACAGTTTGTTCCTCTTTGTAACACCTGCAGGGCTCCCTCGTTACTAAGTTATAGATTGTTCCTCATTGTAACACCTGCAGGGCTCCTTCATTCCAGAGTTACAGTTTGTTCCTCATTGTAAAACCTGCAGGGCCCACTCATTACTGAGTTACAGTTTGTTCCTCTTTGTAACATCTACAGGGCTCACTCATTACTGAGTTACAGTTTCTTCCTCATTGTAACACCTGCAGGGTGCCCTCATTCCAGAGTTACAGTTTGTTCCTCATTGTAAAACCGACAGGGCTCACTCATTACTGAGTTACTGTTTGTTCCTCACTGTAATACCTGAAGGGTTCACTCATTAATGAGTTACAGTTTGTTCCTCTTTGTAATGCCTGCAGGGCTCACTCATTACTAAGTTATATATTGTCCCTCATTGTAACACCTGCAGGGCTCACTCATTACTGAGTTACAGTTTGTTCCTCATTGTAACACCTTGCAGGGCTCACTCATTACTGAGTTACAGTTTGTTTCTCATTGTAATACCTTGCAGGGCTGACTCATTACTGAGTTACAGTTTGTTCCTCATTGTAATACCCGAAGGGCTCCTTCATTCCAGAGTTACAGTTTGTTCCTCATTGTAATACCTGCAGGGCTCACTCATTACTGAGTTACAGTTTGTTCCTCATTGTAACACCTTGCAGGGCTCACTCATTACTGAGTTACAGTTTGTTCCTCATTGTAACACCTTGCAGGGCTCACTCATTACTGAGTTACAGTTTGTTCCTCTTTGTAACACCTGCAGGGCTCCCTCGTTACTACGTTATAGATTGTTCCTCATTGTAACACCTGCAGGGCTCCTTCATTCCAGAGTTACAGTTTGTTCCTCATTGTAAAACCTGCAGGGCTCACTCATTACTGAGTTACAGTTTGTTCCTCTTTGTAACATCTGCAGGGCTCACTCATTACTGAGTTACAGTTTCTTCCTCATTGTAACACCTGCAGGGTGCCCTTATTCCAGAGTTACAGTTTGTTCCTCATTGTAAAACCTACATGGATCACTCATTACTGAGTTACAGTTTGTTCCTCATTGTAACACCTGCAGGGTCACTCATTACTGAGTTACAGTTTATTACTTATTGTAACACCTGCAGGGCTCACTCATTACTGAGTTACAGTTTGTTCCTCATTGTAACACCTGCAGGGCTCACTCATTACTGAGTTACAGTTTGTTCCTCTTTGTAACACCTTGCAGGGCTCACTCATTACTGAGTTACAGTTTGTTCTTCTTTGTAACACCTGCAGGGCTCATTCATTACTGAGTTACAGTTTGTTCCTCATTTTAAAACCTGCAGGGCTCACTCATTACTGAGTTACAGTTTGTTCCTCATTTAATACATGCAGGGCTCACTCATTACCAAATTATAGATTGTTCCTCATTGTAATACCTGAAGGGCTCTTTCATTACAGAGTCACAGTTTGTTCCTCATTGTAATACCTTGCAGGGCTCACTCATTACTGAGTTACAGTTTGTTCCTCATTGTAATACCCGAAGGGCTCCTTCATTCCAGAGTTACAGTTTGTTCCTCATTGTAATACCTGCAGGGCTCACCCATTGCTTAGTTACAGTTTGTTCCTCATTGCAACACCTTGCAGGGCTAACTCTTTACTGAGTTACAGTTTGTTCCTCTTTGTAACACCTGCAGGGCTCCCTCGTTACTGAGTTATAGATTGTTCCTCATTGTAACACCTGCAGGGCTCATTCATTACTGAGTTAAAGTTTGTTCCTCATTGTAAAACCTGCAGGGCTCACTCATTACTGAGTTACAGTATGTTCCTCATTTAATACATGCAGGGCTCACTCATTACCGAATTATAGATTGTTCCTCATTGTAATACCCGCAGGGCTCTTTCATTACAGAGTCACAGTTTGTTCCTCTTTGTAACACCTGCAGGGCTCCCTCGTTACTAAGTTATAGATTGTTCCTCATTGTAACACCTGCAGGGCTCCTTCATTCCAGAGTTACAGTTTGTTCCTCATTGTAAAACCTGCAGGGCCCACTCATTACTGAGTTACAGTTTGTTCCTCTTTGTAACATCTACAGGGCTCACTCATTACTGAGTTACAGTTTCTTCCTCATTGTAACACCTGCAGGGTGCCCTCATTCCAGAGTTACAGTTTGTTCCTCATTGTAAAACCGACAGGGCTCACTCATTACTGAGTTACTGTTTGTTCCTCACTGTAATACCTGAAGGGTTCACTCATTAATGAGTTACAGTTTGTTCCTCTTTGTAATGCCTGCAGGGCTCACTCATTACTAAGTTATATATTGTCCCTCATTGTAACACCTGCAGGGCTCACTCATTACTGAGTTACAGTTTGTTCCTCATTGTAACACCTTGCAGGGCTCACTCATTACTGAGTTACAGTTTGTTTCTCATTGTAATACCTTGCAGGGCTCACTCATTACTGAGTTACAGTTTGTTCCTCATTGTAATACCCGAAGGGCTCCTTCATTCCAGAGTTACAGTTTGTTCCTCATTGTAATACCTGCAGGGCTCACTCATTACTGAGTTACAGTTTGTTCCTCATTGTAACACCTTGCAGGGCTCACTCATTACTGAGTTACAGTTTGTTCCTCATTGTAACACCTTGCAGGGCTCACTCATTACTGAGTTACAGTTTGTTCCTCTTTGTAACACCTGCAGGGCTCCCTCGTTACTACGTTATAGATTGTTCCTCATTGTAACACCTTCAGGGCTCCATCATTCCAGAGTTACAGTTTGTTCCTCATTGTAACACCTGCAGGGCTCACTAATTACTGAGTTACAGTTTGTTTCTCATTGTAACACCTTGCAGGGCTCACTCATTACTGAGTTACAGTTTGTTCCTCATTGTAACACCTTGCAGGGCTCACTCATTACTGAGTTACAGTTTGTTCCTCTTTGTAACACCTGCAGGGCTCCCTCGTTACTAAGTTATAGATTGTTCCTCATTGTAACACCTGCAGGGCTCCTTCATTCCAGAGTTACAGTTTGTTCCTCATTGTAATACCTGCAGGGCTCACTCATTACTGAGTTACAGTTTGTTCCTCATTGTAACACCTTGCAGGGCTCACTCATTACTGAGTTACAGTTTGTTCCTCATTGTAACACCTTGCAGGGCTCACTCATTACTGAGTTACAGTTTGTTCCTCTTTGTAACACCTGCAGGGCTCCCTCGTTACTACGTTATAGATTGTTCCTCATTGTAACACCTGCAGGGCTCCTTCATTCCAGAGTTACAGTTTGTTCCTCATTGTAAAACCTGCAGGGCTCACTCATTACTGAGTTACAGTTTGTTCCTCTTTGTAACATCTGCAGGGCTCACTCATTACTGAGTTACAGTTTCTTCCTCATTGTAACACCTGCAGGGTGCCCTTATTCCAGAGTTACAGTTTGTTCCTCATTGTAAAACCTACATGGATCACTCATTACTGAGTTACAGTTTGTTCCTCATTGTAACACCTGCAGGGCTCACTCATTACTGAGTTACAGTTTATTACTTATTGTAACACCTGCAGGGCTCACTCATTACTGAGTTACAGTTTGTTCCTCATTGTAACACCTGCAGGGCTCACTCATTACTGAGTTACAGTTTGTTCCTCTTTGTAACACCTTGCAGGGCTCACTCATTACTGAGTTACAGTTTGTTCTTCTTTGTAACACCTGCAGGGCTCATTCATTACTGAGTTACAGTTTGTTCCTCATTTTAAAACCTGCAGGGCTCACTCATTACTGAGTTACAGTTTGTTCCTCATTTAATACATGCAGGGCTCACTCATTACCAAATTATAGATTGTTCCTCATTGTAATACCTGAAGGGCTCTTTCATTACAGAGTCACAGTTTGTTCCTCATTGTAACACCTTGCAGGGCTCACTCATTACTGAGTTACAGTTTGTTCCTCATTGTAATACCCGAAGGGCTCCTTCATTCCAGAGTTACAGTTTGTTCCTCATTGTAATACCTGCAGGGCTCACCCATTGCTTAGTTACAGTTTGTTCCTCATTGCAACACCTTGCAGGGCTCACTCTTTACTGAGTTACAGTTTGTTCCTCTTTGTAACACCTGCAGGGCTCCCTCGTTACTGAGTTATAGATTGTTCCTCATTGTAACACCTGCAGGGCTCATTCATTACTGAGTTAAAGTTTGTTCCTCATTGTAAAACCTGCAGGGCTCACTCATTACTGAGTTACAGTATGTTCCTCATTTAATACATGCAGGGCTCACTCATTACCGAATTATAGATTGTTCCTCATTGTAATACCCGCAGGGCTCTTTCATTACAGAGTCACAGTTTGTTCCTCTTTGTAACACCTGCAGGGCTCCCTCGTTACTAAGTTATAGATTGTTCCTCATTGTAACACCTGCAGGGCTCCTTCATTCCAGAGTTACAGTTTGTTCCTCATTGTAAAACCTGCAGGGCCCACTCATTACTGAGTTACAGTTTGTTCCTCTTTGTAACATCTACAGGGTTCACTCATTACTGAGTTACAGTTTCTTCCTCATTGTAACACCTGCAGGGTGCCCTCATTCCAGAGTTACAGTTTGTTCCTCATTGTAAAACCGACAGGGCTCACTCATTACTGAGTTACTGTTTGTTCCTCACTGTAATACCTGAAGGGTTCACTCATTAATGAGTTACAGTTTGTTCCTCTTTGTAATGCCTGCAGGGCTCACTCATTACTAAGTTATATATTGTCCCTCATTGTAACACCTGCAGGGCTCACTCATTACTGAGTTACAGTTTGTTCCTCATTGTAACACCTTGCAGGGCTCACTCATTACTGAGTTACAGTTTGTTTCTCATTGTAATACCTTGCAGGGCTCACTCATTACTGAGTTACAGTTTGTTCCTCATTGTAATACCCGAAGGGCTCCTTCATTCCAGAGTTACAGTTTGTTCCTCATTGTAATACCTGCAGGGCTCACTCATTACTGAGTTACAGTTTGTTCCTCATTGTAACACCTTGCAGGGCTCACTCATTACTGAGTTACAGTTTGTTCCTCATTGTAACACCTTGCAGGGCTCACTCATTACTGAGTTACAGTTTGTTCCTCTTTGTAACACCTGCAGGGCTCCCTCGTTACTACGTTATAGATTGTTCCTCATTGTAACACCTTCAGGGCTCCATCATTCCAGAGTTACAGTTTGTTCCTCATTGTAACACCTGCAGGGCTCACTAATTACTGAGTTACAGTTTGTTTCTCATTGTAACACCTTGCAGGGCTCACTCATTACTGAGTTACAGTTTGTTCCTCATTGTAACACCTTGCAGGGCTCACTCATTACTGAGTTACAGTTTGTTCCTCTTTGTAACACCTGCAGGGCTCCCTCGTTACTAAGTTATAGATTGTTCCTCATTGTAACACCTGCAGGGCTCCTTCATTCCAGAGTTACAGTTTGTTCCTCATTGTAAAACCTGCAGGGCTCACTCATTACTGAGTTACAGTTTGTTCCTCATTTAATACATGCAGGGCTCACTCATTACCGAATTATAGATTGTTCCTCATTGTAATACCTGCAGGGCTCTTTCATTACAGAGTCACAGTTTGTTCATCTTTGTAACACCTGCAGGGCTCACTCATTACTGAGTCACAGTTTGTTCCTCATTGTAACACCTGCAGGGCTCCTTCATTCCAGAGTGACAGTTTCTTCCTCATTGTAATACCTGCAGGGCTCACTCATTACTGAGTTATAGTTTGTTCCTCTTTGTAACATCTGCTGGGCTCACTCATTACTGAGTTACAGTTTGTTCCTCATTGTAACACCTTGCAGGGCTCACTCATTACTGTGTTACAGTTTGTTCCTCATTGTAACACATTGCAGGGCTCACTCATTACTGAGTTACAGTTTGTTCCTCTTTGTAACACCTGCAGGGATCCCTCGTTACTAAGTTATAGATTGTTCCTCATTGTAACACCTGCAGGGCTCCTTCATTCCAGAGTTACAGTTTGTTCCTCATTGTAAAACCTGCAGGGCTCACTCATTACTGAGTTACAGTTTGTTCCTCATTTAATACATGCAGGGCTCACTCATTACCGAATTATAGATTGTTCCTCATTGTAATACCTGCAGGGCTCTTTCATTACAGAGTCACAGTTTGTTCATCTTTGTAACACCTGCAGGGCTCACTCATTACTGAGTCACAGTTTGTTCCTCATTGTAACACCTTGCAGGGCTCACTCATTACTGAGTTACAGTTTGTTCCTCATTGTAACACCTTGCAGGGCTCACTCATTACTGAGTTACAGTTTGTTCCTCTTTGTAACACCTGCAGGGCTCCCTCGTTACTACGTTATAGATTGTTCCTCATTGTAACACCTTCAGGGCTCCATCATTCCAAATTACAGTTTGTTCCTCATTGTAACACCTGCAGGGCTCACTAATTACTGAGTTACAGTTTGTTTCTCATTGTAACACCTTGCAGGGCTCACTCATTACTGAGTTACAGTTTGTTCCGCATTGTAACACCTTGCAGGGCTCACTCATTACTGAGTTACAGTTTGTTCCTCTTTGTAACACCTGCAGGGCTCCCTCGTTACTAAGTTATAGATTGTTCCTCATTGTAACACCTGCAGGGCTCCTTCATTCCAGAGTTACAGTTTGTTCCTCATTGTAAAACCTGCAGGGCTCACTCATTACTGAGTTACAGTTTGTTCCTCATTTAATACATGCAGGGCTCACTCATTACCGAATTATAGATTGTTCCTCATTGTAATACCTGCAGGGCTCTTTCATTACAGAGTCACAGTTTGTTCATCTTTGTAACACCTGCAGGGCTCACTCATTACTGAGTCACAGTTTGTTCCTCATTGTAACACCTGCAGGGCTCCTTCATTCCAGAGTGACAGTTTCTTCCTCATTGTAATACCTGCAGGGCTCACTCATTACTGAGTTATAGTTTGTTCCTCTTTGTAACATCTGCTGGGCTCACTCATTACTGAGTTACAGTTTGTTCCTCATTGTAACACCTTGCAGGGCTCACTCATTACTGTGTTACAGTTTGTTCCTCATTGTAACACATTGCAGGGCTCACTCATTACTGAGTTACAGGTTGTTCCTCTTTGTAACACCTGCAGGGATCCCTCGTTACTAAGTTATAGATTGTTCCTCATTGTAACACCTGCAGGGCTCCTTCATTCCAGAGTTACAGTTTGTTCCTCATTGTAAAACCTGCAGGGCTCACTCATTACTGAGTTACAGTTTGTTCCTCATTTAATACATGCAGGGCTCACTCATTACCGAATTATAGATTGTTCCTCATTGTAATACCTGCAGGGCTCTTTCATTACAGAGTCACAGTTTGTTCATCTTTGTAACACCTGAAGGGCTCACTCATTACTGAGTCACAGTTTGTTCCTCATTGTAACACCTTGCAGGGCTCACTCATTACTGTGTTACAGTTTGTTCCTCATTGTAACACATTGCAGGGCTCACTCATTACTGAGTTACAGTTTGTTCCTCTTTGTAACACCTGCAGGGATCCCTCGTTACTAAGTTATAGATTGTTCCTCATTGTAACACCTGCAGGGCTCCTTCATTCCAGAGTTACAGTTTGTTCCTCATTGTAAAACCTGCAGGGCTCACTCATTACTGAGTTACAGTTTGTTCCTCTTTGTAACATCTGCAGGGCTCACTCATTACTGAGTTACAGTTTCTTCCTCATTGTAACACCTGCAGGGTGCCCTTATTCCAGAGTTACAGTTTGTTCCTCATTGTAAAACCTACATGGCTCACTCATTACTGAGTTACAGTTTGCTCCTCATTGTAACACCTGCAGGGCTCACTCATTACTGAGTTACAGTTTATTACTTATTGTAACACCTGCAGGGTTCACTCATTACTGAGTTACAGTTTGTTCCTCATTGTAACACCTGCAGGGCTCACTCATTACTGAGTTACAGTTTGTTCCTCTTTGTAACACCTTGCAGGGCTCACTCATTACTGAGTTACAGTTTGTTCTTCTTTGTAACACCTGCAGGGCTCATTCATTACTGAGTTACAGTTTGTTCCTCATTGTAAAACCTGCAGGGCCGACTCATTACTGAGTTACAGTTTGTTCCTCTTTGTAACATCTACAGGGCTCACTCATTACTGAGTTACAGTTTCTTCCTCATTGTAACACCTGCAGGGTGCCCTCATTCCAGAGTTACAGTTTGTTCCTCATTGTAAAACCGACAGGGCTCCCTCGTTACTGAGTTATAGATTGTTCCTCATTGTAACACCTGCAGGGCTCACTCATTACTGAGTTACAGTTTGTTCCTCATTTAATACATGCAGGGCTCACTCATTACCGAATTATAGATTGTTCCTCATTGTAAAACCTGCAGGGCTCTTTCATTACAGAGTCACAGTTTGTTCCTCTTTGTAACACATGCAGGGCTCACTCATTACTGAGTCACAGTTTGTTCCTCATTGTAACACCTGCAGGGATCCTTCATTCCAGAGTGACAGTTTCTTCCTCACTGTAATACCTGCAGGGCTCACTCATTACTGAGTTATAGTTTGTTCCTCTTTGTAACATCTGCTGGGCTCAATCATTACTGAGTTACAGTTTGTTCCTCATTGTAACACCTTGCAGGGCTCACTCATTACTGTGTTACAGTTTGTTCCTCATTGTAACACATTGCAGGGTTCACTCATTACTGAGTTACAGTTTGTTCCTCTTTGTAACACCTGCAGGGATCCCTCGTTACTAAGTTATAGATTGTTCCTCATTGTAACACCTGCAGGGCTCCTTCATTCCAGAGTTACAGTTTGTTCCTCATTGTAAAACCTGCAGGGCTCACTCATTACTGAGTTACAGTTTGTTCCTCTTTGTAACATCTGCAGGGCTCACTCATTACTGAGTTACAGTTTCTTCCTCATTGTAACACCTGCAGGGTGCCCTTATTCCAGAGTTACAGTTTGTTCCTCATTGTAAAACCTACATGGCTCACTCATTACTGAGTTACAGTTTGTTCCTCATTGTAACACCTGCAGGGCTCACTCATTACTGAGTTACAGTTTATTACTTATTGTAACACCTGCAGGGTTCACTCATTACTGAGTTACAGTTTGTTCCTCATTGTAACACCTGCAGGGCTCACTCATTACTGAGTTACAGTTTGTTCCTCTTTGTAACACCTTGCAGGGCTCACTCATTACTGAGTTACAGTTTGTTCTTCTTTGTAACACCTGCAGGGCTCATTCATTACTGAGTTACAGTTTGTTCCTCTTTGTAACACCTGCAGGGCTCCCTCGTTACTGAGTTACAGTTTGTTCCTCATTGTAACACCTGCAGGGCTCACTCATTACTGAGTTACAGTTTGTTCCTCATTTAATACATGCAGGGCTCACTCATTACCGAATTATAGATTGTTCCTCATTGTAAAACCTGCAGGGCTCTTTCATTACAGAGTCACAGTTTGTTCCTCTTTGTAACACATGCAGGGCTCACTCATTACTGAGTCACAGTTTGTTCCTCATTGTAACACCTGCAGGGATCCTTCATTCCAGAGTGACAGTTTCTTCCTCACTGTAATACCTGCAGGGCTCACTCATTACTGAGTTATAGTTTGTTCCTCTTTGTAACATCTGCTGGGCTCACTCATTACTGAGTTACAGTTTGTTCCTCATTGTAACACCTTGCAGGGCTCACTCATTACAGAGTTACAGTTTGTTCCTCTTTGTAACACCTGCAGGGATCCCTCGTTACTAAGTTATAGATTGTTCCTCATTGTAACACCTGCAGGGCTCCTTCATTCCAGAGTTACAGTTTGTTCCTCATTGTAAAACCTGCAGGGCTCACTCATTACTGAGTTACAGTTTGTTCCTCTTTGTAACACCTGCAGGGATCCCTCGTTACTAAGTTATAGATTGTTCCTCATTGTAACACCTGCAGGGCTCCTTCATTCCAGAGTTACAGTTTGTTCCTCATTGTAAAACCTGCAGGGCTCACTCTTTACTGAGTTACAGTTTGTTCCTCTTTGTAACATCTGCAGGGCTCACTCATTACTGAGTTACAGTTTCTTCCTCATTGTAACACCTACAGGGTGCCCTTATTCCAGAGTTACAGTTTGTTCCTCATTGTAAAACCTACATGGATCACTCATTACTGAGTTACAGTTTGTTCCTCATTGTAACACCTGCAGGGCTCACTCATTACTGAGTTACAGTTTATTACTTATTTTAACACCTGCAGGGCTCACTCATTACTGAGTTACAGTTTGTTCCTCATTGTAACACCTGCAGGGCTCACTCATTACTGAGTTACAGTTTGTTCCTCTTTGTAACACCTTGCAGGGCTCACTCATTACTGAGTTACAGTTTGTTCTTCTTTGTAACACCTGCAGGGCTCATTCATTACTGAGTTACAGTTTGTTCCTCATTTTAAAACCTGCAGGGCTCACTCATTACTGAGTTACAGTTTGTTCCTCATTTAAAACATGCAGGGCTCACTCATTACCAAATTATAGATTGTTCCTCATTGTAATACCTGAAGGGCTCTTTCATTACAGAGTCACAGTTTGTTCCTCATTGTAACACCTTGCAGGGCTCACTCATTACTGAGTTACAGTTTGTTCCTCATTGTAATACCCGAAGGGCTCCTTCATTCCAGAGTTACAGTTTGTTCCTCATTGTAATACCTGCAGGGCTCACCCATTGCTTAGTTACAGTTTGTTCCTCATTGCAACACCTTGCAGGGCTCACTCTTTACTGAGTTACAGTTTGTTCCTCTTTGTAACACCTGCAGGGCTCCTTCGTTACTGAGTTATAGATTGTTCCTCATTGTAACACCTGCAGGGCTCATTCATTACTGAGTTACAGTTTGTTCCTCATTGTAAAACCTGCAGGGCTCACTCATTACTGAGTTACAGTATGTTCCTCATTTAATACATGCAGGGCTCACTCATTACCGAATTATAGATTGTTCCTCATTGTAATACCCGCAGGGCTCTTTCATTACAGAGTCACAGTTTGTTCCTCTTTGTAACACCTGCAGGGCTCCCTCGTTACTAAGTTATAGATTGTTCCTCATTGTAACACCTGCAGGGCTCCTTCATTCCAGAGTTACAGTTTGTTCCTCATTGTAAAACCTGCAGGGCCCACTCATTACTGAGTTACAGTTTGTTCTTCTTTGTAACACCTGCAGGGCTCACTCATTACTGAGTTACAGTTTGTTCCTCTTTGTAACACCTTGCAGGGCTCACTCATTACTGAGTTACAGTTTGTTCTTCTTTGTAACACCTGCAGGGCTCATTCATTACTGAGTTACAGTTTGTTCCTCTTTGTAACACCTGCAGGGCTCCCTCGTTACTGAGTTACAGTTTGTTCCTCATTGTAACACCTGCAGGGCTCACTCATTACTGAGTTACAGTTTGTTCCTCATTTAATACATGCAGGGCTCACTCATTACCGAATTATAGATTGTTCCTCATTGTAAAACCTGCAGGGCTCTTTCATTACAGAGTTACAGTTTGTTCCTCTTTGTAACACCTGCAGGGATCCCTCGTTACTAAGTTATAGATTGTTCCTCATTGT
Source organism: Lampris incognitus (assembly GCF_029633865.1). Classification (NCBI taxonomy): domain Eukaryota; kingdom Metazoa; phylum Chordata; class Actinopteri; order Lampriformes; family Lampridae; genus Lampris; species Lampris incognitus. The sequence continues at coordinate 69,209,534 of NC_079211.1, read as the reverse complement.
AACACCTGCAGGGCTCCTTCATTCCAGAGTTACAGTTTGTTCCTCATTGTAAAACCTGCAGGGCTCACTCATTACTGAGTTACAGTTTGTTCCTCTTTGTAACACCTGCAGGGATCCTTCGTTACTAAGTTATAGATTGTTCCTCATTGTAACACCTGCAGGGCTCCTTCATTCCAGAGTTACAGTTTGTTCCTCATTGTAAAACCTGCAGGGCTCACTCTTTACTGAGTTACAGTTTGTTCCTCTTTGTAACATCTGCAGGGCTCACTCATTACTGAGTTACAGTTTCTTCCTCATTGTAACACCTACAGGGTGCCCTTATTCCAGAGTTACAGTTTGTTCCTCATTGTAAAACCTACATGGATCACTCATTACTGAGTTACAGTTTGTTCCTCATTGTAACACCTGCAGGGCTCACTCATTACTGAGTTACAGTTTATTACTTATTTTAACACCTGCAGGGCTCACTCATTACTGAGTTACAGTTTGTTCCTCATTGTAACACCTGCAGGGCTCACTCATTACTGAGTTACAGTTTGTTCCTCTTTGTAACACCTTGCAGGGCTCACTCATTACTGAGTTACAGTTTGTTCTTCTTTGTAACACCTGCAGGGCTCATTCATTACTGAGTTACAGTTTGTTCCTCATTTTAAAACCTGCAGGGCTCACTCATTACTGAGTTACAGTTTGTTCCTCATTTAAAACATGCAGGGCTCACTCATTACCAAATTATAGATTGTTCCTCATTGTAATACCTGAAGGGCTCTTTCATTACAGAGTCACAGTTTGTTCCTCATTGTAACACCTTGCAGGGCTCACTCATTACTGAGTTACAGTTTGTTCCTCATTGTAATACCTGAAGGGCTCCTTCATTCCAGAGTTACAGTTTGTTCCTCATTGTAATACCTGCAGGGCTCACCCATTGCTTAGTTACAGTTTGTTCCTCATTGCAACACCTTGCAGGGCTCACTCTTTACTGAGTTACAGTTTGTTCCTCTTTGTAACACCTGCAGGGCTCCCTCGTTACTGAGTTATAGATTGTTCCTCATTGTAACACCTGCAGGGCTCATTCATTACTGAGTTACAGTTTGTTCCTCATTGTAAAACCTGCAGGGCCCACTCATTACTGAGTTACAGTTTGTTCCTCTTTGTAACATCTACAGGGCTCACTCATTACTGAGTTACAGTTTCTTCCTCATTGTAACACCTGCAGGGTGCCCTCATTCCAGAGTTACAGTTTGTTCCTCATTGTAAAACCGACAGGGCTCACTCATTACTGAGTTACAGTTTGTTCCTCATTGTAACACCTGCAGGGCTCACTCATTAATGAGTTACAGTTTGTTCCCCATTGTAACACCTGCAGGGCTCACTCATTACTGAGTTACAGTTTGTTCTTCTTTGTAACACCTGCAGGGCTCATTCATTACTGAGTTACAGTTTGTTCCTCTTTGTAACACCTGCAGGGCTCCCTCGTTACTGAGTTACAGTTTGTTCCTCATTGTAACACCTGCAGGGCTCACTCATTACTGAGTTACAGTTTGTTCCTCATTTAATACATGCAGGGCTCACTCATTACCGAATTATAGATTGTTCCTCATTGTAAAACCTGCAGGGCTCTTTCATTACAGAGTTACAGTTTGTTCCTCTTTGTAACACCTGCAGGGATCCCTCGTTACTAAGTTATAGATTGTTCCTCATTGTAACACCTGCAGGGCTCCTTCATTCCAGAGTTACAGTTTGTTCCTCATTGTAAAACCTGCAGGGCTCACTCATTACTGAGTTACAGTTTGTTCCTCTTTGTAACACCTGCAGGGATCCTTCGTTACTAAGTTATAGATTGTTCCTCATTGTAACACCTGCAGGGCTCCTTCATTCCAGAGTTACAGTTTGTTCCTCATTGTAAAACCTGCAGGGCTCACTCTTTACTGAGTTACAGTTTGTTCCTCTTTGTAACATCTGCAGGGCTCACTCATTACTGAGTTACAGTTTCTTCCTCATTGTAACACCTACAGGGTGCCCTTATTCCAGAGTTACAGTTTGTTCCTCATTGTAAAACCTACATGGATCACTCATTACTGAGTTACAGTTTGTTCCTCATTGTAACACCTGCAGGGCTCACTCATTACTGAGTTACAGTTTATTACTTATTTTAACACCTGCAGGGCTCACTCATTACTGAGTTACAGTTTGTTCCTCATTGTAACACCTGCAGGGCTCACTCATTACTGAGTTACAGTTTGTTCCTCTTTGTAACACCTTGCAGGGCTCACTCATTACTGAGTTACAGTTTGTTCTTCTTTGTAACACCTGCAGGGCTCATTCATTACTGAGTTACAGTTTGTTCCTCATTTTAAAACCTGCAGGGCTCACTCATTACTGAGTTACAGTTTGTTCCTCATTTAAAACATGCAGGGCTCACTCATTACCAAATTATAGATTGTTCCTCATTGTAATACCTGAAGGGCTCTTTCATTACAGAGTCACAGTTTGTTCCTCATTGTAACACCTTGCAGGGCTCACTCATTACTGAGTTACAGTTTGTTCCTCATTGTAATACCTGAAGGGCTCCTTCATTCCAGAGTTACAGTTTGTTCCTCATTGTAATACCTGCAGGGCTCACCCATTGCTTAGTTACAGTTTGTTCCTCATTGCAACACCTTGCAGGGCTCACTCTTTACTGAGTTACAGTTTGTTCCTCTTTGTAACACCTGCAGGGCTCCCTCGTTACTGAGTTATAGATTGTTCCTCATTGTAACACCTGCAGGGCTCATTCATTACTGAGTTACAGTTTGTTCCTCATTGTAAAACCTGCAGGGCTCACTCATTACTGAGTTACAGTATGTTCCTCATTTAATACATGCAGGGCTCACTCATTACCGAATTATAGATTGTTCCTCATTGTAATACCCGCAGGGCTCTTTCATTACAGAGTCACAGTTTGTTCCTCTTTGTAACACCTGCAGGGCTCCCTCGTTACTAAGTTATAGATTGTTCCTCATTGTAACACCTGCAGGGCTCCTTCATTCCAGAGTTACAGTTTGTTCCTCATTGTAAAACCTGCAGGGCCCACTCATTACTGAGTTACAGTTTGTTCCTCTTTGTAACATCTACAGGGCTCACTCATTACTGAGTTACAGTTTCTTCCTCATTATAACACCTGCAGGGTGCCCTCATTCCAGAGTTACAGTTTGTTCCTCATTGTAAAACCGACAGGGCTCACTCATTACTGAGTTAAAGTTTGTTCCTCATTGTAACACCTGCAGGGCTCACTCATTACTGAGTTACAGTTTGTTCCCCATTGTAACACCTGCAGGGCTCACTCATTACTGAGTTACAGTTTGTTCCTCATTGTAACACCTTGCAGGGCTCACTCATTACTGAGTTACAGTTTGTTCCTCTTTGTAACACCTGCAGGGCTCACTCATTACTGAGTTATAGATTGTTCCTCATTGTAACACCTGCAGGGCTCACTCATTACTGAGTTACAGTATGTTCCTCATTTAATACATGCAGGGCTCACTCATTACCATATTATAGATTGTTCCTCATTGTAATACCCGCAGGGCTCTTTCATTACAGAGTCACAGTTTGTTCCTCTTTGTAACACCTGCAGGGCTCCCTCGTTACTGAGTTATAGATTGTTCCTCATTGTAACACCTGCAGGGCTCATTCATTACTGAGTTAAAGTTTGTTCCTCATTTAATACATGCAGGGCTCACTCATAACCGAATTATAAATTGTTCCTCATTGTAATACCTGAAGGGCTTTTTCATTACAGAGTCACAGTTTGTTCCTCATTGTAACACCTTGCAGGGCTCACTCATTACTGAGTTATAGATTGTTCCTCATTGTAATACCCGAAGGGCTCCTTCATTCCAGAGTTACAGTTTGTTCCTATTTGTAAAACCTGCAGGGCCCACTCATTACTGAGTTACAGTTTGTTCCTCTTTGTAACATCTACAGGGCTCACTCATTACTGAGTTACAGTTTCTTCCTCATTGTAACACCTGCAGGGTGCCCTCATTCCAGAGTTACAGTTTGTTCCTCATTGTAAAACCGACAGGGCTCACTCATTACTGAGTTACAGTTTGTTCCTCATTGTAACACCTGCAGGGCTAACTCATTACTGAGTTACAGTTTGTTCCCCATTGTAACACCTTCAGGGCTCACTCATTACTGAGTTACAGTTTGTTCCTCATTGTAACACCTTGCAGGGCTCACTCATTACTGAGTTACAGTTTGTTCCTCTTTGTAACACCTGCAGGGCTCCCTCGTTACTGAGTTATAGATTGTTCCTCATTGTAACACCTGCAGGGCTCACTCATTACTGAGTTACAGTTTGTTCCTCATTTAATACATGCAGGGCTCACTCATTACCGAATTATAGATTGTTCCTCATTGTAAAACCTGCAGGGCTCTTTCATTACAGAGTCACAGTTTGTTCCTCTTTGTAACACATGCAGGGCTCACTCATTACTGAGTCACAGTTTGTTCCTCATTGTAACACCTGCAGGGATCCTTCATTCCAGAGTGACAGTTTCTTCCTCACTGTAATAACTGCAGGGCTCACTCATTACTGAGTTATAGTTTGTTCCTCTTTGTAACATCTGCTGGGCTCACTCATTACTGAGTTACAGTTTGTTCCTCATTGTAACACCTTGCAGGGCTCACTCATTACAGAGTTACAGTTTGTTCCTCTTTGTAACACCTGCAGGGATCCCTCGTTACTAAGTTATAGATTGTTCCTCATTGTAACACCTGCAGGGCTCCTTCATTCCAGAGTTACAGTTTGTTCCTCATTGTAAAACCTGCAGGGCTCACTCATTACTGAGTTACAGTTTGTTCCTCTTTGTAACACCTGCAGGGCTCACTCATTACTGAGTTACAGTTTATTACTTATTGTAACACCTGCAGGGCTCACTCATTACTGAGTTACAGTTTGTTCCTCATTGTAACACCTGCAGGGCTCACTCATTACTGAGTTACAGTTTGTTCCTCTTTGTAACACCTTGCAGGGCTCACTCATTACTGAGTTACAGTTTGTTCTTCTTTGTAACACCTGCAGGGCTCATTCATTACTGAGTTACAGTTTGTTCCTCATTTTAAAACCTGCAGGGCTCACTCATTACTGAGTTACAGTTTGTTCCTCATTTAATACATGCAGGGCTCACTCATTACCAAATTATAGATTGTTCCTCATTGTAATACCTGAAGGGCTCTTTCATTACAGAGTCACAGTTTGTTCCTCATTGTAACACCTTGCAGGGCTCACTCATTACTGAGTTACAGTTTGTTCCTCATTGTAATACCCGAAGGGCTCCTTCATTCCAGAGTTACAGTTTGTTCCTCATTGTAATACCTGCAGGGCTCACCCATTGCTTAGTTACAGTTTGTTCCTCATTGCAACACCTTGCAGGGCTCACTCTTTACTGAGTTACAGTTTGTTCCTCTTTGTAACACCTGCAGGGCTCCCTCGTTACTGAGTTATAGATTGTTCCTCATTGTAACACCTGCAGGGCTCATTCATTACTGAGTTAAAGTTTGTTCCTCATTGTAAAACCTGCAGGGCTCACTCATTACTGAGTTACAGTATGTTCCTCATTTAATACATGCAGGACTCACTCATTACCGAATTATAGATTGTTCCTCATTGTAATACCCGCAGGGCTCTTTCATTACAGAGTCACAGTTTGTTCCTCTTTGTAACACCTGCAGGGCTCCCTCGTTACTAAGTTATAGATTGTTCCTCATTGTAACACCTGCAGGGCTCCTTCATTCCAGAGTTACAGTTTGTTCCTCATTGTAAAACCTGCAGGGCCCACTCATTACTGAGTTACAGTTTGTTCCTCTTTGTAACATCTACAGGGCTCACTCATTACTGAGTTACAGTTTCTTCCTCATTGTAACACCTGCAGGGTGCCCTCATTCCAGAGTTACAGTTTGTTCCTCATTGTAAAACCGACAGGGCTCACTCATTACTGAGTTACAGTTTGTTCCTCATTGTAACACCTGCAGGGCTCACTCATTACTGAGTTACAGTTTGTTCCCCATTGTAACACCTGCAGGGCTCACTCATTACTGAGTTACAGTTTGTTCCTCATTGTAACACCTTGCAGGGCTCACTCATTACTGAGTTACAGTTTGTTCCTCTTTGTAACACCTGCAGGGCTCCCTCGTTACTGAGTTATAGATTGTTCCTCATTGTAACACCTGCAGGGCTCACTCATTACTGAGTTACAGTATGTTCCTCATTTAATACATGCAGGGCTCACTCATTACCATATTATAGATTGTTCCTCATTGTAATACCCGCAGGGCTCTTTCATTACTGAGTCACAGTTTGTTCCTCTTTGTAACACCTGCAGGGCTCCCTCGTTACTGAGTTATAGATTGTTCCTCATTGTAACACCTGCAGGGCTCATTCATTACTGAGTTAAAGTTTGTTCCTCATTGTAAAACCTGCAGGGCTCACTCACTACTGAGTTACAGTATGTTCCTCATTTAATACATGCAGGGCTCACTCATAACCGAATTATAAATTGTTCCTCATTGTAATACCTGAAGGGCTCTTTCATTACAGAGTCACAGTTAGTTCCTCATTGTAACATCTTGCAGGGCTCACTCATTACTGAGTTATAGATTGTTCCTCATTGTAATACCCGAAGGGCTCCTTCATTCCAGAGTTACAGTTTGTTCCTCATTGTAAAACCGACAGGGCTCACTCATTACTGAGTTACAGTTTGTTCCTCATTGTAACACCTGCAGGGCTCACTCATTACTGAGTTACAGTTTGTTCCCCATTGTAACACCTGCAGGGCTCACTCATTACTGAGTTACAGTTTGTTCCTCATTGTAACACCTTGCAGGGCTCACTCATTACTGAGTTACAGTTTGTTCCTCTTTGTAACACCTGCAGGGCTCCCTCGTTACTGAGTTATAGATTGTTCCTCATTGTAACACCTGCAGGGCTCACTCATTACTGAGTTACAGTTTGTTCCTCATTTAATACATGCAGGGCTCACTCATTACCGAATTATAGATTGTTCCTCATTGTAAAACCTGCAGGGCTCTTTCATTACAGAGTCACAGTTTGTTCCTCTTTGTAACACATGCAGGGCTCACTCATTACTGAGTCACAGTTTGTTCCTCATTGTAACACCTGCAGGGATCCTTCATTCCAGAGTGACAGTTTCTTCCTCACTGTAATACCTGCAGGGCTCACTCATTACTGAGTTATAGTTTGTTCCTCTTTGTAACATCTGCTGGGCTCACTCATTACTGAGTTACAGTTTGTTCCTCATTGTAACACCTTGCAGGGCTCACTCATTACAGAGTTACAGTTTGTTCCTCTTTGTAACACCTGCAGGGATCCCTCGTTACTAAGTTATAGATTGTTCCTCATTGTAACACCTGCAGGGCTCCTTCATTCCAGAGTTACAGTTTGTTCCTCATTGTAAAACCTGCAGGGCTCACTCATTACTGAGTTACAGTTTGTTCCTCTTTGTAACACATGCAGGGATCCCTCGTTACTAAGTTATAGATTGTTTCTCATTGTAACACCTGCAGGGCTCATTCATTACTGAGTTACAGTTTGTTCCTCATTGTAAAACCTGCAGGGCCCACTCATTACTGAGTTACAGTTTGTTCCTCTTTGTAACATCTACAGGGCTCACTCATTACTGAGTTACAGTTTCTTCCTCATTGTAACACCTGCAGGGTGCCCTCATTCCAGAGTTACAGTTTGTTCCTCATTGTAAAACCGACAGGGCTCACTCATTACTGAGTTACAGTTTGTTCCTCATTGTAACACCTGCAGGGCTCACTCATTAATGAGTTACAGTTTGTTCCCCATTGTAACACCTGCAGGGCTCACTCATTACTGAGTTACAGTTTGTTCCTCATTGTAACACCTTGCAGGGCTCACTCATTACTGAGTTACAGTTTGTTCCTCTTTGTAACACCTGCAGGGCTCCCTCGTTACTGAGTTATAGATTGTTCCTCATTGTAACACCTGCAGGGCTCACTCATTACTGAGTTACAGTTTGTTCCTCATTTAATACATGCAGGGCTCACTCATTACCGAATTATAGATTGTTCCTCATTGTAAAACCTGCAGGGCTCTTTCATTACAGAGTCACAGTTTGTTCCTCTTTGTAACACATGCAGGGCTCACTCATTACTGAGTCACAGTTTGTTCCTCATTGTAACACCTGCAGGGATCCTTCATTCCAGAGTGACAGTTTCTTCCTCACTGTAATACCTGCAGGGCTCACTCATTACTGAGTTATAGTTTGTTCCTCTTTGTAACATCTGCTGGGCTCAATCATTACTGAGTTACAGTTTGTTCCTCATTGTAACACCTTGCAGGGCTCACTCATTACTGTGTTACAGTTTGTTCCTCATTGTAACACATTGCAGGGTTCACTCATTACTGAGTTACAGTTTGTTCCTCTTTGTAACACCTGCAGGGATCCCTCGTTACTAAGTTATAGATTGTTCCTCATTGTAACACCTGCAGGGCTCCTTCATTCCAGAGTTACAGTTTGTTCCTCATTGTAAAACCTGCAGGGCTCACTCATTACTGAGTTACAGTTTGTTCCTCTTTGTAACATCTGCAGGGCTCACTCATTACTGAGTTACAGTTTCTTCCTCATTGTAACACCTGCAGGGTGCCCTTATTCCAGAGTTACAGTTTGTTCCTCATTGTAAAACCTACATGGCTCACTCATTACTGAGTTACAGTTTGTTCCTCATTGTAACACCTGCAGGGCTCACTCATTACTGAGTTACAGTTTATTACTTATTGTAACACCTGCAGGGTTCACTCATTACTGAGTTACAGTTTGTTCCTCATTGTAACACCTGCAGGGCTCACTCATTACTGAGTTACAGTTTGTTCCTCTTTGTAACACCTTGCAGGGCTCACTCATTACTGAGTTACAGTTTGTTCTTCTTTGTAACACCTGCAGGGCTCCTTCATTCCAGAGTTACAGTTTGTTCCTCATTGTAAAACCTGCAGGGCCCACTCATTACTGAGTTACAGTTTGTTCCTCTTTGTAACATCTACAGGGCTCACTCATTACTGAGTTACAGTTTCTTCCTCATTATAACACCTGCAGGGTGCCCTCATTCCAGAGTTACAGTTTGTTCCTCATTGTAAAACCGACAGGGCTCACTCATTACTGAGTTAAAGTTTGTTCCTCATTGTAACACCTGCAGGGCTCACTCATTACTGAGTTACAGTTTGTTCCCCATTGTAACACCTGCAGGGCTCACTCATTACTGAGTTACAGTTTGTTCCTCATTGTAACACCTTGCAGGGCTCACTCATTACTGAGTTACAGTTTGTTCCTCTTTGTAACACCTGCAGGGCTCACTCATTACTGAGTTATAGATTGTTCCTCATTGTAACACCTGCAGGGCTCACTCATTACTGAGTTACAGTATGTTCCTCATTTAATACATGCAGGGCTCACTCATTACCATATTATAGATTGTTCCTCATTGTAATACCCGCAGGGCTCTTTCATTACAGAGTCACAGTTTGTTCCTCTTTGTAACACCTGCAGGGCTCCCTCGTTACTGAGTTATAGATTGTTCCTCATTGTAACACCTGCAGGGCTCATTCATTACTGAGTTAAAGTTTGTTCCTCATTTAATACATGCAGGGCTCACTCATAACCGAATTATAAATTGTTCCTCATTGTAATACCTGAAGGGCTTTTTCATTACAGAGTCACAGTTTGTTCCTCATTGTAACACCTTGCAGGGCTCACTCATTACTGAGTTATAGATTGTTCCTCATTGTAATACCCGAAGGGCTCCTTCATTCCAGAGTTACAGTTTGTTCCTATTTGTAAAACCTGCAGGGCCCACTCATTACTGAGTTACAGTTTGTTCCTCTTTGTAACATCTACAGGGCTCACTCATTACTGAGTTACAGTTTCTTCCTCATTGTAACACCTGCAGGGTGCCCTCATTCCAGAGTTACAGTTTGTTCCTCATTGTAAAACCGACAGGGCTCACTCATTACTGAGTTACAGTTTGTTCCTCATTGTAACACCTGCAGGGCTAACTCATTACTGAGTTACAGTTTGTTCCCCATTGTAACACCTTCAGGGCTCACTCATTACTGAGTTACAGTTTGTTCCTCATTGTAACACCTTGCAGGGCTCACTCATTACTGAGTTACAGTTTGTTCCTCTTTGTAACACCTGCAGGGCTCCCTCGTTACTGAGTTATAGATTGTTCCTCATTGTAACACCTGCAGGGCTCACTCATTACTGAGTTACAGTTTGTTCCTCATTTAATACATGCAGGGCTCACTCATTACCGAATTATAGATTGTTCCTCATTGTAAAACCTGCAGGGCTCTTTCATTACAGAGTCACAGTTTGTTCCTCTTTGTAACACATGCAGGGCTCACTCATTACTGAGTCACAGTTTGTTCCTCATTGTAACACCTGCAGGGATCCTTCATTCCAGAGTGACAGTTTCTTCCTCACTGTAATAACTGCAGGGCTCACTCATTACTGAGTTATAGTTTGTTCCTCTTTGTAACATCTGCTGGGCTCACTCATTACTGAGTTACAGTTTGTTCCTCATTGTAACACCTTGCAGGGCTCACTCATTACAGAGTTACAGTTTGTTCCTTTTTGTAACACCTGCAGGGATCCCTCGTTACTAAGTTATAGATTGTTCCTCATTGTAACACCTGCAGGGCTCCTTCATTCCAGAGTTACAGTTTGTTCCTCATTGTAAAACCTGCAGGGCTCACTCATTACTGAGTTACAGTTTGTTCCTCTTTGTAACACCTGCAGGGCTCACTCATTACTGAGTTACAGTTTATTACTTATTGTAACACCTGCAGGGCTCACTCATTACTGAGTTACAGTTTGTTCCTCATTGTAACACCTGCAGGGCTCACTCATTACTGAGTTACAGTTTGTTCCTCTTTGTAACACCTTGCAGGGCTCACTCATTACTGAGTTACAGTTTGTTCTTCTTTGTAACACCTGCAGGGCTCATTCATTACTGAGTTACAGTTTGTTCCTCATTTTAAAACCTGCAGGGCTCACTCATTACTGAGTTACAGTTTGTTCCTCATTTAATACATGCAGGGCTCACTCATTACCAAATTATAGATTGTTCCTCATTGTAATACCTGAAGGGCTCTTTCATTACAGAGTCACAGTTTGTTCCTCATTGTAACACCTTGCAGGGCTCACTCATTACTGAGTTACAGTTTGTTCCTCATTGTAATACCCGAAGGGCTCCTTCATTCCAGAGTTACAGTTTGTTCCTCATTGCAACACCTTGCAGGGCTCACTCTTTACTGAGTTACAGTTTGTTCCTCTTTGTAACACCTGCAGGGCTCCCTCGTTACTGAGTTATAGATTGTTCCTCATTGTAACACCTGCAGGGCTCATTCATTACTGAGTTAAAGTTTGTTCCTCATTGTAAAACCTGCAGGGCTCACTCATTACTGAGTTACAGTATGTTCCTCATTTAATACATGCAGGACTCACTCATTACCGAATTATAGATTGTTCCTCATTGTAATACCCGCAGGGCTCTTTCATTACAGAGTCACAGTTTGTTCCTCTTTGTAACACCTGCAGGGCTCCCTCGTTACTAAGTTATAGATTGTTCCTCATTGTAACACCTGCAGGGCTCCTTCATTCCAGAGTTACAGTTTGTTCCTCATTGTAAAACCTGCAGGGCCCACTCATTACTGAGTTACAGTTTGTTCCTCTTTGTAACATCTACAGGGCTCACTCATTACTGAGTTACAGTTTCTTCCTCATTGTAACACCTGCAGGGTGCCCTCATTCCAGAGTTACAGTTTGTTCCTCATTGTAAAACCGACAGGGCTCACTCATTACTGAGTTACAGTTTGTTCCTCATTGTAACACCTGCAGGGCTCACTCATTACTGAGTTACAGTTTGTTCCCCATTGTAACACCTGCAGGGCTCACTCATTACTGAGTTACAGTTTGTTCCTCATTGTAACACCTTGCAGGGCTCACTCATTACTGAGTTACAGTTTGTTCCTCTTTGTAACACCTGCAGGGCTCCCTCGTTACTGAGTTATAGATTGTTCCTCATTGTAACACCTGCAGGGCTCACTCATTACTGAGTTACAGTATGTTCCTCATTTAATACATGCAGGGCTCACTCATTACCATATTATAGATTGTTCCTCATTGTAATACCCGCAGGGCTCTTTCATTACTGAGTCACAGTTTGTTCCTCTTTGTAACACCTGCAGGGCTCCCTCGTTACTGAGTTATAGATTGTTCCTCATTGTAACACCTGCAGGGCTCATTCATTACTGAGTTAAAGTTTGTTCCTCATTGTAAAACCTGCAGGGCTCACTCACTACTGAGTTACAGTATGTTCCTCATTTAATACATGCAGGGCTCACTCATAACCGAATTATAAATTGTTCCTCATTGTAATACCTGAAGGGCTCTTTCATTACAGAGTCACAGTTTGTTCCTCATTGTAACACCTTGCAGGGCTCACTCATTACTGAGTTATAGATTGTTCCTCATTGTAATACCCGAAGGGCTCCTTCATTCCAGAGTTACAGTTTGTTCCTCATTGTAAAACCGACAGGGCTCACTCATTACTGAGTTACAGTTTGTTCCTCATTGTAACACCTGCAGGGCTCACTCATTACTGAGTTACAGTTTGTTCCCCATTGTAACACCTGCAGGGCTCACTCATTACTGAGTTACAGTTTGTTCCTCATTGTAACACCTTGCAGGGCTCACTCATTACTGAGTTACAGTTTGTTCCTCTTTGTAACACCTGCAGGGCTCCCTCGTTACTGAGTTATAGATTGTTCCTCATTGTAACACCTGCAGGGCTCACTCATTACTGAGTTACAGTTTGTTCCTCATTTAATACATGCAGGGCTCACTCATTACCGAATTATAGATTGTTCCTCATTGTAAAACCTGCAGGGCTCTTTCATTACAGAGTCACAGTTTGTTCCTCTTTGTAACACATGCAGGGCTCACTCATTACTGAGTCACAGTTTGTTCCTCATTGTAACACCTGCAGGGATCCTTCATTCCAGAGTGACAGTTTCTTCCTCACTGTAATACCTGCAGGGCTCACTCATTACTGAGTTATAGTTTGTTCCTCTTTGTAACATCTGCTGGGCTCACTCATTACTGAGTTACAGTTTGTTCCTCATTGTAACACCTTGCAGGGCTCACTCATTACAGAGTTACAGTTTGTTCCTCTTTGTAACACCTGCAGGGATCCCTCGTTACTAAGTTATAGATTGTTCCTCATTGTAACACCTGCAGGGCTCCTTCATTCCAGAGTTACAGTTTGTTCCTCATTGTAAAACCTGCAGGGCTCACTCATTACTGAGTTACAGTTTGTTCCTCTTTGTAACACATGCAGGGATCCCTCGTTACTAAGTTATAGATTGTTTCTCATTGTAACACCTGCAGGGCTCATTCATTACTGAGTTACAGTTTGTTCCTCATTGTAAAACCTGCAGGGCCCACTCATTACTGAGTTACAGTTTGTTCCTCTTTGTAACATCTACAGGGCTCACTCATTACTGAGTTACAGTTTCTTCCTCATTGTAACACCTGCAGGGTGCCCTCATTCCAGAGTTACAGTTTGTTCCTCATTGTAAAACCGACAGGGCTCACTCATTACTGAGTTACAGTTTGTTCCTCATTGTAACACCTGCAGGGCTCACTCATTAATGAGTTACAGTTTGTTCCCCATTGTAACACCTGCAGGGCTCACTCATTACTGAGTTACAGTTTGTTCCTCATTGTAACACCTTGCAGGGCTCACTCATTACTGAGTTACAGTTTGTTCCTCTTTGTAACACCTGCAGGGCTCCCTCGTTACTGAGTTATAGATTGTTCCTCATTGTAACACCTGCAGGGCTCACTCATTACTGAGTTACAGTTTGTTCCTCATTTAATACATGCAGGGCTCACTCATTACCGAATTATAGATTGTTCCTCATTGTAAAACCTGCAGGGCTCTTTCATTACAGAGTCACAGTTTGTTCCTCTTTGTAACACATGCAGGGCTCACTCATTACTGAGTCACAGTTTGTTCCTCATTGTAACACCTGCAGGGATCCTTCATTCCAGAGTGACAGTTTCTTCCTCACTGTAATACCTGCAGGGCTCACTCATTACTGAGTTATAGTTTGTTCCTCTTTGTAACATCTGCTGGGCTCAATCATTACTGAGTTACAGTTTGTTCCTCATTGTAACACCTTGCAGGGCTCACTCATTACTGTGTTACAGTTTGTTCCTCATTGTAACACATTGCAGGGTTCACTCATTACTGAGTTACAGTTTGTTCCTCTTTGTAACACCTGCAGGGATCCCTCGTTACTAAGTTATAGATTGTTCCTCATTGTAACACCTGCAGGGCTCCTTCATTCCAGAGTTACAGTTTGTTCCTCATTGTAAAACCTGCAGGGCTCACTCATTACTGAGTTACAGTTTGTTCCTCTTTGTAACATCTGCAGGGCTCACTCATTACTGAGTTACAGTTTCTTCCTCATTGTAACACCTGCAGGGTGCCCTTATTCCAGAGTTACAGTTTGTTCCTCATTGTAAAACCTACATGGCTCACTCATTACTGAGTTACAGTTTGTTCCTCATTGTAACACCTGCAGGGCTCACTCATTACTGAGTTACAGTTTATTACTTATTGTAACACCTGCAGGGTTCACTCATTACTGAGTTACAGTTTGTTCCTCATTGTAACACCTGCAGGGCTCACTCATTACTGAGTTACAGTTTGTTCCTCTTTGTAACACCTTGCAGGGCTCACTCATTACTGAGTTACAGTTTGTTCTTCTTTGTAACACCTGCAGGGCTCATTCATTACTGAGTTACAGTTTGTTCCTCTTTGTAACACCTGCAGGGCTCCCTCGTTACTGAGTTACAGTTTGTTCCTCATTGTAACACCTGCAGGGCTCACTCATTACTGAGTTACAGTTTGTTCCTCATTTAATACATGCAGGGCTCACTCATTACCGAATTATAGATTGTTCCTCATTGTAAAACCTGCAGGGCTCTTTCATTACAGAGTCACAGTTTGTTCCTCTTTGTAACACATGCAGGGCTCACTCATTACTGAGTCACAGTTTGTTCCTCATTGTAACACCTGCAGGGATCCTTCATTCCAGAGTGACAGTTTCTTCCTCACTGTAATACCTGCAGGGCTCACTCATTACTGAGTTATAGTTTGTTCCTCTTTGTAACATCTGCTGGGCTCACTCATTACTGAGTTACAGTTTGTTCCTCATTGTAACACCTTGCAGGGCTCACTCATTACAGAGTTACAGTTTGTTCCTCTTTGTAACACCTGCAGGGATCCCTCGTTACTAAGTTATAGATTGTTCCTCATTGTAACACCTGCAGGGCTCCTTCATTCCAGAGTTACAGTTTGTTCCTCATTGTAAAACCTGCAGGGCTCACTCATTACTGAGTTACAGTTTGTTCCTCTTTGTAACACCTGCAGGGATCCCTCGTTACTAAGTTATAGATTGTTCCTCATTGTAACACCTGCAGGGCTCCTTCATTCCAGAGTTACAGTTTGTTCCTCATTGTAAAACCTGCAGGGCTCACTCTTTACTGAGTTACAGTTTGTTCCTCTTTGTAACATCTGCAGGGCTCACTCATTACTGAGTTACAGTTTCTTCCTCATTGTAACACCTACAGGGTGCCCTTATTCCAGAGTTACAGTTTGTTCCTCATTGTAAAACCTACATGGATCACTCATTACTGAGTTACAGTTTGTTCCTCATTGTAACACCTGCAGGGCTCACTCATTACTGAGTTACAGTTTATTACTTATTTTAACACCTGCAGGGCTCACTCATTACTGAGTTACAGTTTGTTCCTCATTGTAACACCTGCAGGGCTCACTCATTACTGAGTTACAGTTTGTTCCTCTTTGTAACACCTTGCAGGGCTCACTCATTACTGAGTTACAGTTTGTTCTTCTTTGTAACACCTGCAGGGCTCATTCATTACTGAGTTACAGTTTGTTCCTCATTTTAAAACCTGCAGGGCTCACTCATTACTGAGTTACAGTTTGTTCCTCATTTAAAACATGCAGGGCTCACTCATTACCAAATTATAGATTGTTCCTCATTGTAATACCTGAAGGGCTCTTTCATTACAGAGTCACAGTTTGTTCCTCATTGTAACACCTTGCAGGGCTCACTCATTACTGAGTTACAGTTTGTTCCTCATTGTAATACCCGAAGGGCTCCTTCATTCCAGAGTTACAGTTTGTTCCTCATTGTAATACCTGCAGGGCTCACCCATTGCTTAGTTACAGTTTGTTCCTCATTGCAACACCTTGCAGGGCTCACTCTTTACTGAGTTACAGTTTGTTCCTCTTTGTAACACCTGCAGGGCTCCTTCGTTACTGAGTTATAGATTGTTCCTCATTGTAACACCTGCAGGGCTCATTCATTACTGAGTTACAGTTTGTTCCTCATTGTAAAACCTGCAGGGCTCACTCATTACTGAGTTACAGTATGTTCCTCATTTAATACATGCAGGGCTCACTCATTACCGAATTATAGATTGTTCCTCATTGTAATACCCGCAGGGCTCTTTCATTACAGAGTCACAGTTTGTTCCTCTTTGTAACACCTGCAGGGCTCCCTCGTTACTAAGTTATAGATTGTTCCTCATTGTAACACCTGCAGGGCTCCTTCATTCCAGAGTTACAGTTTGTTCCTCATTGTAAAACCTGCAGGGCCCACTCATTACTGAGTTACAGTTTGTTCTTCTTTGTAACACCTGCAGGGCTCACTCATTACTGAGTTACAGTTTGTTCCTCTTTGTAACACCTTGCAGGGCTCACTCATTACTGAGTTACAGTTTGTTCTTCTTTGTAACACCTGCAGGGCTCATTCATTACTGAGTTACAGTTTGTTCCTCTTTGTAACACCTGCAGGGCTCCCTCGTTACTGAGTTACAGTTTGTTCCTCATTGTAACACCTGCAGGGCTCACTCATTACTGAGTTACAGTTTGTTCCTCATTTAATACATGCAGGGCTCACTCATTACCGAATTATAGATTGTTCCTCATTGTAAAACCTGCAGGGCTCTTTCATTACAGAGTCACAGTTTGTTCCTCTTTGTAACACATGCAGGGCTCACTCATTACTGAGTCACAGTTTGTTCCTCATTGTAACACCTGCAGGGATCCTTCATTCCAGAGTGACAGTTTCTTCCTCACTGTAATACCTGCAGGGCTCACTCATTACTGAGTTATAGTTTGTTCCTCTTTGTAACATCTGCTGGGCTCACTCATTACTGAGTTACAGTTTGTTCCTCATTGTAACACCTTGCAGGGCTCACTCATTACAGAGTTACAGTTTGTTCCTCTTTGTAACACCTGCAGGGATCCCTCGTTACTAAGTTATAGATTGTTCCTCATTGTAACACCTGCAGGGCTCCTTCATTCCAGAGTTACAGTTTGTTCCTCATTGTAAAACCTGCAGGGCTCACTCATTACTGAGTTACAGTTTGTTCCTCTTTGTAACACCTGCAGGGATCCTTCGTTACTAAGTTATAGATTGTTCCTCATTGTAACACCTGCAGGGCTCCTTCATTCCAGAGTTACAGTTTGTTCCTCATTGTAAAACCTGCAGGGCTCACTCTTTACTGAGTTACAGTTTGTTCCTCTTTGTAACATCTGCAGGGCTCACTCATTACTGAGTTACAGTTTCTTCCTCATTGTAACACCTACAGGGTGCCCTTATTCCAGAGTTACAGTTTGTTCCTCATTGTAAAACCTACATGGATCACTCATTACTGAGTTACAGTTTGTTCCTCATTGTAACACCTGCAGGGCTCACTCATTACTGAGTTACAGTTTATTACTTATTTTAACACCTGCAGGGCTCACTCATTACTGAGTTACAGTTTGTTCCTCATTGTAACACCTGCAGGGCTCACTCATTACTGAGTTACAGTTTGTTCCTCTTTGTAACACCTTGCAGGGCTCACTCATTACTGAGTTACAGTTTGTTCTTCTTTGTAACACCTGCAGGGCTCATTCATTACTGAGTTACAGTTTGTTCCTCATTTTAAAACCTGCAGGGCTCACTCATTACTGAGTTACAGTTTGTTCCTCATTTAAAACATGCAGGGCTCACTCATTACCAAATTATAGATTGTTCCTCATTGTAATACCTGAAGGGCTCTTTCATTACAGAGTCACAGTTTGTTCCTCATTGTAACACCTTGCAGGGCTCACTCATTACTGAGTTACAGTTTGTTCCTCATTGTAATACCTGAAGGGCTCCTTCATTCCAGAGTTACAGTTTGTTCCTCATTGTAATACCTGCAGGGCTCACCCATTGCTTAGTTACAGTTTGTTCCTCATTGCAACACCTTGCAGGGCTCACTCTTTACTGAGTTACAGTTTGTTCCTCTTTGTAACACCTGCAGGGCTCCCTCGTTACTGAGTTATAGATTGTTCCTCATTGTAACACCTGCAGGGCTCATTCATTACTGAGTTACAGTTTGTTCCTCATTGTAAAACCTGCAGGGCTCACTCATTACTGAGTTACAGTATGTTCCTCATTTAATACATGCAGGGCTCACTCATTACCGAATTATAGATTGTTCCTCATTGTAATACCCGCAGGGCTCTTTCATTACAGAGTCACAGTTTGTTCCTCTTTGTAACACCTGCAGGGCTCCCTCGTTACTAAGTTATAGATTGTTCCTCATTGTAACACCTGCAGGGCTCCTTCATTCCAGAGTTACAGTTTGTTCCTCATTGTAAAACCTGCAGGGCCCACTCATTACTGAGTTACAGTTTGTTCCTCTTTGTAACATCTACAGGGCTCACTCATTACTGAGTTACAGTTTCTTCCTCATTATAACACCTGCAGGGTGCCCTCATTCCAGAGTTACAGTTTGTTCCTCATTGTAAAACCGACAGGGCTCACTCATTACTGAGTTAAAGTTTGTTCCTCATTGTAACACCTGCAGGGCTCACTCATTACTGAGTTACAGTTTGTTCCCCATTGTAACACCTGCAGGGCTCACTCATTACTGAGTTACAGTTTGTTCCTCATTGTAACACCTTGCAGGGCTCACTCATTACTGAGTTACAGTTTGTTCCTCTTTGTAACACCTGCAGGGCTCACTCATTAATGAGTTATAGATTGTTCCTCATTGTAACACCTGCAGGGCTCACTCATTACTGAGTTACAGTATGTTCCTCATTTAATACATGCAGGGCTCACTCATTACCATATTATAGATTGTTCCTCATTGTAATACCCGCAGGGCTCTTTCATTACAGAGTCACAGTTTGTTCCTCTTTGTAACACCTGCAGGGCTCCCTCGTTACTGAGTTATAGATTGTTCCTCATTGTAACACCTGCAGGGCTCATTCATTACTGAGTTAAAGTTTGTTCCTCATTTAATACATGCAGGGCTCACTCATAACCGAATTATAAATTGTTCCTCATTGTAATACCTGAAGGGCTTTTTCATTACAGAGTCACAGTTTGTTCCTCATTGTAACACCTTGCAGGGCTCACTCATTACTGAGTTATAGATTGTTCCTCATTGTAATACCCGAAGGGCTCCTTCATTCCAGAGTTACAGTTTGTTCCTATTTGTAAAACCTGCAGGGCCCACTCATTACTGAGTTACAGTTTGTTCCTCTTTGTAACATCTACAGGGCTCACTCATTACTGAGTTACAGTTTCTTCCTCATTGTAACACCTGCAGGGTGCCCTCATTCCAGAGTTACAGTTTGTTCCTCATTGTAAAACCGACAGGGCTCACTCATTACTGAGTTACAGTTTGTTCCTCATTGTAACACCTGCAGGGCTAACTCATTACTGAGTTACAGTTTGTTCCCCATTGTAACACCTTCAGGGCTCACTCATTACTGAGTTACAGTTTGTTCCTCATTGTAACACCTTGCAGGGCTCACTCATTACTGAGTTACAGTTTGTTCCTCTTTGTAACACCTGCAGGGCTCCCTCGTTACTGAGTTATAGATTGTTCCTCATTGTAACACCTGCAGGGCTCACTCATTACTGAGTTACAGTTTGTTCCTCATTTAATACATGCAGGGCTCACTCATTACCGAATTATAGATTGTTCCTCATTGTAAAACCTGCAGGGCTCTTTCATTACAGAGTCACAGTTTGTTCCTCTTTGTAACACATGCAGGGCTCACTCATTACTGAGTCACAGTTTGTTCCTCATTGTAACACCTGCAGGGATCCTTCATTCCAGAGTGACAGTTTCTTCCTCACTGTAATAACTGCAGGGCTCACTCATTACTGAGTTATAGTTTGTTCCTCTTTGTAACATCTGCTGGGCTCACTCATTACTGAGTTACAGTTTGTTCCTCATTGTAACACCTTGCAGGGCTCACTCATTACAGAGTTACAGTTTGTTCCTCTTTGTAACACCTGCAGGGATCCCTCGTTACTAAGTTATAGATTGTTCCTCATTGTAACACCTGCAGGGCTCCTTCATTCCAGAGTTACAGTTTGTTCCTCATTGTAAAACCTGCAGGGCTCACTCATTACTGAGTTACAGTTTGTTCCTCTTTGTAACACCTGCAGGGCTCACTCATTACTGAGTTACAGTTTATTACTTATTGTAACACCTGCAGGGCTCACTCATTACTGAGTTACAGTTTGTTCCTCATTGTAACACCTGCAGGGCTCACTCATTACTGAGTTACAGTTTGTTCCTCTTTGTAACACCTTGCAGGGCTCACTCATTACTGAGTTACAGTTTGTTCTTCTTTGTAACACCTGCAGGGCTCATTCATTACTGAGTTACAGTTTGTTCCTCATTTTAAAACCTGCAGGGCTCACTCATTACTGAGTTACAGTTTGTTCCTCATTTAATACATGCAGGGCTCACTCATTACCAAATTATAGATTGTTCCTCATTGTAATACCTGAAGGGCTCTTTCATTACAGAGTCACAGTTTGTTCCTCATTGTAACACCTTGCAGGGCTCACTCATTACTGAGTTACAGTTTGTTCCTCATTGTAATACCCGAAGGGCTCCTTCATTCCAGAGTTACAGTTTGTTCCTCATTGTAATACCTGCAGGGCTCACCCATTGCTTAGTTACAGTTTGTTCCTCATTGCAACACCTTGCAGGGCTCACTCTTTACTGAGTTACAGTTTGTTCCTCTTTGTAACACCTGCAGGGCTCCCTCGTTACTGAGTTATAGATTGTTCCTCATTGTAACACCTGCAGGGCTCATTCATTACTGAGTTAAAGTTTGTTCCTCATTGTAAAACCTGCAGGGCTCACTCATTACTGAGTTACAGTATGTTCCTCATTTAATACATGCAGGACTCACTCATTACCGAATTATAGATTGTTCCTCATTGTAATACCCGCAGGGCTCTTTCATTACAGAGTCACAGTTTTTTCCTCTTTGTAACACCTGCAGGGCTCCCTCGTTACTAAGTTATAGATTGTTCCTCATTGTAACACCTGCAGGGCTCCTTCATTCCAGAGTTACAGTTTGTTCCTCATTGTAAAACCTGCAGGGCCCACTCATTACTGAGTTACAGTTTGTTCCTCTTTGTAACATCTACAGGGCTCACTCATTACTGAGTTACAGTTTCTTCCTCATTGTAACACCTGCAGGGTCCCCTCATTCCAGAGTTACAGTTTGTTCCTCATTGTAAAACCGACAGGGCTCACTCATTACTGAGTTACAGTTTGTTCCTCATTGTAACACCTGCAGGGCTCACTCATTACTGAGTTACAGTTTGTTCCCCATTGTAACACCTGCAGGGCTCACTCATTACTGAGTTACAGTTTGTTCCTCATTGTAACACCTTGCAGGGCTCACTCATTACTGAGTTACAGTTTGTTCCTCTTTCTAACACCTGCAGGGCTCCCTCGTTACTGAGTTATAGATTGTTCCTCATTGTAACACCTGCAGGGCTCACTCATTACTGAGTTACAGTATGTTCCTCATTTAATACATGCAGGGCTCACTCATTACCATATTATAGATTGTTCCTCATTGTAATACCCGCAGGGCTCTTTCATTACTGAGTCACAGTTTGTTCCTCTTTGTAACACCTGCAGGGCTCCCTCGTTACTGAGTTATAGATTGTTCCTCATTGTAACACCTGCAGGGCTCATTCATTACTGAGTTAAAGTTTGTTCCTCATTGTAAAACCTGCAGGGCTCACTCACTACTGAGTTACAGTATGTTCCTCATTTAATACATGCAGGGCTCACTCATAACCGAATTATAAATTGTTCCTCATTGTAATACCTGAAGGGCTCTTTCATTACAGAGTCACAGTTTGTTCCTCATTGTAACACCTTGCAGGGCTCACTCATTACTGAGTTATAGATTGTTCCTCATTGTAATACCCGAAGGGCTCCTTCATTCCAGAGTTACAGTTTGTTCCTCATTGTAAAACCGACAGGGCTCACTCATTACTGAGTTACAGTTTGTTCCTCATTGTAACACCTGCAGGGCTCACTCATTACTGAGTTACAGTTTGTTCCCCATTGTAACACCTGCAGGGCTCACTCATTACTGAGTTACAGTTTGTTCCTCATTGTAACACCTTGCAGGGCTCACTCATTACTGAGTTACAGTTTGTTCCTCTTTGTAACACCTGCAGGGCTCCCTCGTTACTGAGTTATAGATTGTTCCTCATTGTAACACCTGCAGGGCTCACTCATTACTGAGTTACAGTTTGTTCCTCATTTAATACATGCAGGGCTCACTCATTACCGAATTATAGATTGTTCCTCATTGTAAAACCTGCAGGGCTCTTTCATTACAGAGTCACAGTTTGTTCCTCTTTGTAACACATGCAGGGCTCACTCATTACTGAGTCACAGTTTGTTCCTCATTGTAACACCTGCAGGGATCCTTCATTCCAGAGTGACAGTTTCTTCCTCACTGTAATACCTGCAGGGCTCACTCATTACTGAGTTATAGTTTGTTCCTCTTTGTAACATCTGCTGGGCTCACTCATTACTGAGTTACAGTTTGTTCCTCATTGTAACACCTTGCAGGGCTCACTCATTACAGAGTTACAGTTTGTTCCTCTTTGTAACACCTGCAGGGATCCCTCGTTACTAAGTTATAGATTGTTCCTCATTGTAACACCTGCAGGGCTCCTTCATTCCAGAGTTACAGTTTGTTCCTCATTGTAAAACCTGCAGGGCTCACTCATTACTGAGTTACAGTTTGTTCCTCTTTGTAACACATGCAGGGATCCCTCGTTACTAAGTTATAGATTGTTTCTCATTGTAACACCTGCAGGGCTCCTTCATTCCAGAGTTACAGTTTGTTCCTCATTGTAAAACCTGCAGGGCTCACTCTTTACTGAGTTACAGTTTGTTCCTCTTTGTAACATCTGCAGGGCTCACTCATTACTGAGTTACAGTTTCTTCCTCATTGTAACACCTACAGGGTGCCCTTATTCCAGAGTTACAGTTTGTTCCTCATTGTAAAACCTACATGGATCACTCGTTACTAAGTTATAGATTGTTCCTCATTGTAACACCTGCAGGGCTCCTTCATTCCAGAGTTACAGTTTGTTCCTCATTGTAAAACCTGCAGGGCCCACTCATTACTGAGTTACAGTTTGTTCCTCTTTGTAACATCTACAGGGCTCACTCATTACTGAGTTACAGTTTCTTCCTCATTGTAACACCTGCAGGGTGCCCTCATTCCAGAGTTACAGTTTGTTCCTCATTGTAAAACCGACAGGGCTCACTCATTACTGAGTTACAGTTTGTTCCTCATTGTAACACCTGCAGGGCTCACTCATTACTGAGTTACAGTTTGTTCCCCATTGTAACACCTGCAGGGCTCACTCATTACTGAGTTACAGTTTGTTCCTCATTGTAACACCTTGCAGGGCTCACTCATTACTGAGTTACAGTTTGTTCCTCTTTGTAACACCTGCAGGGCTCCCTCGTTACTGAGTTATAGATTGTTCCTCATTGTAACACCTGCAGGGCTCACTCATTACTGAGTTACAGTATGTTCCTCATTTAATACATGCAGGGCTCACTCATTACCATATTATAGATTGTTCCTCATTGTAATACCAGCAGGGCTCTTTCATTACAGAGTCACAGTTTGTTCCTCTTTGTAACACCTGCAGGGCTCCCTCGTTACTGAGTTATAGATTGTTCCTCATTGTAACACCTGCAGGGCTCATTCATTACTGAGTTAAAGTTTGTTCCTCATTGTAAAACCTGCAGGGCTCACTCACTACTGAGTTACAGTATGTTCCTCATTTAATACATGCAGGGCTCACTCATAACCGAATTATAAATTGTTCCTCATTGTAATACCTGAAGGGATCTTTCATTACAGAGTCACAGTTTGTTCCTCATTGTAACACCTTGCAGGGCTCACTCATTACTGAGTTATAGATTGTTCCTCATTGTAATACCCGAAGGGCTCCTTCATTCCAGAGTTACAGTTTGTTCCTATTTGTAAAACCTGCAGGGCCCACTCATTACTGAGTTACAGTTTGTTCCTCTTTGTAACATCTACAGGGCTCACTCATTACTGAGTTACAGTTTCTTCCTCATTGTAACACCTGCAGGGTGCCCTCATTCCAGAGTTACAGGTTGTTCCTCATTGTAAAACCGACAGGGCTCACTCATTACTCAGTTACAGTTTGTTCCTCATTGTAACACCTGCAGGGCTCACTCATTACTGAGTTACAGTTTGTTCCCCATTGTAACACCTGCAGGGCTCACTCATTACTGAGTTACAGTTTGTTCCTCATTGTAACACCTTGCAGGGCTCACTCATTACTGAGTTACAGTTTGTTCCTCTTTGTAACACCTGCAGGGCTCCCTCGTTACTGAGTTATAGATTGTTCCTCATTGTAACACCTGCAGGGCTCACTCATTACTGAGTTACAGTTTGTTCCTCATTTAATACATGCAGGGCTCACTCATTACCGAATTATAGATTGTTCCTCATTGTAAAACCTGCAGGGCTCTTTCATTACAGAGTCACAGTTTGTTCCTCTTTGTAACACATGCAGGGCTCACTCATTACTGAGTCACAGTTTGTTCCTCATTGTAACACCTGCAGGGATCCTTCATTCCAGAGTGACAGTTTCTTCCTCACTGTAATACCTGCAGGGCTCACTCATTACTGAGTTATAGTTTGTTCCTCTTTGTAACATCTGCTGGGCTCACTCATTACTGAGTTACAGTTTGTTCCTCATTGTAACACCTTGCAGGGCTCACTCATTACAGAGTTACAGTTTGTTCCTCTTTGTAACACCTGCAGGGATCCCTCGTTACTAAGTTATAGATTGTTCCTCATTGTAACACCTGCAGGGCTCCTTCATTCCAGAGTTACAGTTTGTTCCTCATTGTAAAACCTGCAGGGCTCACTCATTACTGAGTTACAGTTTGTTCCTCTTTGTAACACCTGCAGGGGTCCCTCGTTACTAAGTTATAGATTGTTCCTCATTGTAACACCTGCAGGGCTCCTTCATTCCAGAGTTACAGTTTGTTCCTCATTGTAAAACCTGCAGGGCTCACTCTTTACTGAGTTACAGTTTGTTCCTCTTTGTAACATCTGCAGGGCTCACTCATTACTGAGTTACAGTTTCTTCCTCATTGTAACACCTACAGGGTGCCCTTATTCCAGAGTTACAGTTTGTTCCTCATTGTAAAACCTACATGGATCACTCATTACTGAGTTACAGTTTGTTCCTCATTGTAACACCTGCAGGGCTCACTCATTACTGAGTTACAGTTTATTACTTATTGTAACACCTGCAGGGCTCACTCATTACTGAGTTACAGTTTGTTCCTCATTGTAACACCTGCAGGGCTCACTCATTACTGAGTTACAGTTTGTTCCTCTTTGTAACACCTTGCAGGGCTCACTCATTACTGAGTTACAGTTTGTTCTTCTTTGTAACACCTGCAGGGCTCATTCATTACTGAGTTACAGTTTGTTCCTCATTTTAAAACCTGCAGGGCTCACTCATTACTGAGTTACAGTTTGTTCCTCATTTAATACATGCAGGGCTCACTCATTACCAAATTATAGATTGTTCCTCATTGTAATACCTGAAGGGCTCTTTCATTACAGAGTCACAGTTTGTTCCTCATTGTAACACCTTGCAGGGCTCACTCATTACTGAGTTACAGTTTGTTCCTCATTGTAATACCCGAAGGGCTCCTTCATTCCAGAGTTACAGTTTGTTCCTCATTGTAATACCTGCAGGGCTCACCCATTGCTTAGTTACAGTTTGTTCCTCATTGCAACACCTTGCAGGGCTCACTCTTTACTGAGTTACAGTTTGTTCCTCTTTGTAACACCTGCAGGGCTCCCTCGTTACTGAGTTATAGATTGTTCCTCATTGTAACACCTGCAGGGCTCATTCATTACTGAGTTAAAGTTTGTTCCTCATTGTAAAACCTGCAGGGCTCACTCATTACTGAGTTACAGTATGTTCCTCATTTAATACATGCAGGGCTCACTCATTACCGAATTATAGATTGTTCCTCATTGTAATACCCGCAGGGCTCTTTCATTACAGAGTCACAGTTTGTTCCTCTTTGTAACACCTGCAGGGCTCCCTCGTTACTAAGTTATAGATTGTTCCTCATTGTAACACCTGCAGGGCACCTTCATTCCAGAGTTACAGTTTGTTCCTCATTGTAAAACCTGCAGGGCCCACTCATTACTGAGTTACAGTTTGTTCCTCTTTGTAACATCTACAGGGCTCACTCATTACTCAGTTACAGTTTGTTCCTCATTGTAACACCTGCAGGGCTCACTCATTACTGAGTTACAGTTTGTTCCCCATTGTAACACCTGCAGGGCTCACTCATTACTGAGTTACAGTTTGTTCCTCATTGTAACACCTTGCAGGGCTCACTCATTACTGAGTTACAGTTTGTTCCTCTTTGTAACACCTGCAGGGCTCCCTCGTTACTGAGTTATAGATTGCTCCTCATTGTAACACCTGCAGGGCTCACTCATTACTGAGTTACAGTTTGTTCCTCATTTAATACATGCAGGGCTCACTCATTACCGAATTATAGATTGTTCCTCATTGTAAAACCTGCAGGGCTCTTTCATTACAGAGTCACAGTTTGTTCCTATTTGTAACACATGCAGGGGTCACTCATTACTGAGTCACAGTTTGTTCCTCATTGTAACACCTGCAGGGATCCTTCATTCCAGAGTGACAGTTTCTTCCTCACTGTAATACCTGCAGGGCTCACTCATTACTGAGTTATAGTTTGTTCCTCTTTGTAACATCTGCTGGGCTCACTCATTACTGAGTTACAGTTTGTTCCTCATTGTAACACCTTGCAGGGCTCACTCATTACAGAGTTACAGTTTGTTCCTCTTTGTAACACCTGCAGGGATCCCTCGTTACTAAGTTATAGATTGTTCCTCATTGTAACACCTGCAGGGCTCCTTCATTCCAGAGTTACAGTTTGTTCCTCATTGTAAAACCTGCAGGGCTCACTCATTACTGAGTTACAGTTTGTTCCTCTTTGTAACACCTGCAGGGGTCCCTCGTTACTAAGTTATAGATTGTTCCTCATTGTAACACCTGCAGGGCTCCTTCATTCCAGAGTTACAGTTTGTTCCTCATTGTAAAACCTGCAGGGCTCACTCTTTACTGAGTTACAGTTTGTTCCTCTTTGTAACATCTGCAGGGCTCACTCATTACTGAGTTACAGTTTCTTCCTCATTGTAACACCTACAGGGTGCCCTTATTCCAGAGTTACAGTTTGTTCCTCATTGTAAAACCTACATGGATCACTCATTACTGAGTTACAGTTTGTTCCTCATTGTAACACCTGCAGGGCTCACTCATTACTGAGTTACAGTTTATTACTTATTGTAACACCTGCAGGGCTCACTCATTACTGAGTTACAGTTTGTTCCTCATTGTAACACCTGCAGGGCTCACTCATTACTGAGTTACAGTTTGTTCCTCTTTGTAACACCTTGCAGGGCTCACTCATTACTGAGTTACAGTTTGTTCTTCTTTGTAACACCTGCAGGGCTCATTCATTACTGAGTTACAGTTTGTTCCTCATTTTAAAACCTGCAGGGCTCACTCATTACTGAGTTACAGTTTGTTCCTCATTTAATACATGCAGGGCTCACTCATTACCAAATTATAGATTGTTCCTCATTGTAATACCTGAAGGGCTCTTTCATTACAGAGTCACAGTTTGTTCCTCATTGTAACACCTTGCAGGGCTCACTCATTACTGAGTTACAGTTTGTTCCTCATTGTAATACCCGAAGGGCTCCTTCATTCCAGAGTTACAGTTTGTTCCTCATTGTAATACCTGCAGGGCTCACCCATTGCTTAGTTACAGTTTGTTCCTCATTGCAACACCTTGCAGGGCTCACTCTTTACTGAGTTACAGTTTGTTCCTCTTTGTAACACCTGCAGGGCTCCCTCGTTACTGAGTTATAGATTGTTCCTCATTGTAACACCTGCAGGGCTCATTCATTACTGAGTTAAAGTTTGTTCCTCATTGTAAAACCTGCAGGGCTCACTCATTACTGAGTTACAGTATGTTCCTCATTTAATACATGCAGGGCTCACTCATTACCGAATTATAGATTGTTCCTCATTGTAATACCCGCAGGGCTCTTTCATTACAGAGTCACAGTTTGTTCCTCTTTGTAACACCTGCAGGGCTCCCTCGTTACTAAGTTATAGATTGTTCCTCATTGTAACATCTACAGGGCTCACTCATTACTGAGTTACAGTTTCTTCCTCATTGTAACACCTGCAGGGTGCGCTCATTCCAGAGTTACAGTTTATTCCTCATTGTAAAACCGACAGGGCTCACTCATTACTGAGTTACAGTTTGTTCCTCATTGTAACACCTGCAGGGCTCACTCATTACTGAGTTACAGTTTGTTCCCCATTGTAACACCTGCAGGGCTCACTCATTACTGAGTTACAGTTTGTTCCTCATTGTAACACCTTGCAGGGCTCACTCATTACTGAGTTACAGTTTGTTCCTCTTTGTAACACCTGCAGGGCTCCCTCGTTACTGAGTTATAGATTGTTCCTCATTGTAACACCTGCAGGGCTCACTCATTACTGAGTTACAGTATGTTCCTCATTTAATACATGCAGGGCTCACTCATTACCATATTATAGATTGTTCCTCATTGTAATACCCGCAGGGCTCTTTCATTACAGAGTCACAGTTTGTTCCTCTTTGTAACACCTGCAGGGCTCCCTCGTTACTGAGTTATAGATTGTTCCTCATTGTAACACCTGCAGGGCTCATTCATTACTGAGTTAAAGTTTGTTCCTCATTGTAAAACCTGCAGGGCTCACTCACTACTGAGTTACAGTATGTTCCTCATTTAATACATGCAGGGCTCACTCATAACCGAATTATAAATTGTTCCTCATTGTAATACCTGAAGGGCTCTTTCATTACAGAGTCACAGTTTGTTCCTCATTGTAACACCTTGCAGGGCTCACTCATTACTGAGTTATAGATTGTTCCTCATTGTAATACCCGAAGGGCTCCTTCATTCCAGAGTTACAGTTTGTTCCTATTTGTAAAACCTGCAGGGCCCACTCATTACTGAGTTACAGTTTGTTCCCCTTTGTAACATCTACAGGGCTCACTCATTACTGAGTTACAGTTTCTTCCTCATTGTAACATCTGCAGGGTGCCCTCATTCCAGAGTTACAGTTTGTTCCTCATTGTAAAACCGACAGGGCTCACTCATTACTGAGTTACAGTTTGTTCCTCATTGTAACACCTGCAGGGCTCACTCATTACTGAGTTACAGTTTGTTCCCCATTGTAACACCTGCAGGGCTCACTCATTACTGAGTTACAGTTTGTTCCTCATTGTAACACCTTGCAGGGCTCACTCATTACTGAGTTACAGTTTGTTCCTCTTTGTAACACCTGCAGGGCTCCCTCGTTACTGAGTTATAGATTGTTCCTCATTGTAACACCTGCAGGGCTCACTCATTACTGAGTTACAGTTTGTTCCTCATTTAATACATGCAGGGCTCACTCATTACCGAATTATAGATTGTTCCTCATTGTAAAACCTGCAGGGCTCTTTCATTACAGAGTCACAGTTTGTTCCTCTTTGTAACACATGCAGGGCTCACTCATTACTGAGTCACAGTTTGTTCCTCATTGTAACACCTGCAGGGATCCTTCATTCCAGAGTGACAGTTTCTTCCTCACTGTAATACCTGCAGGGCTCACTCATTACTGAGTTATAGTTTGTTCCTCTTTGTAACATCTGCTGGGCTCACTCATTACTGAGTTACAGTTTGTTCCTCATTGTAACACCTTGCAGGGCTCACTCATTACAGAGTTACAGTTTGTTCCTCTTTGTAACACCTGCAGGGATCCCTCGTTACTAAGTTATAGATTGTTCCTCATTGTAACACCTGCAGGGCTCCTTCATTCCAGAGTTACAGTTTGTTCCTCATTGTAAAACCTGCAGGGCTCACTCATTACTGAGTTACAGTTTGTTCCTCTTTGTAACACCTGCAGGGATCCCTCGTTACTAAGTTATAGATTGTTCCTCATTGTAACACCTGCAGGGCTCCTTCATTCCAGAGTTACAGTTTGTTCCTCATTGTAAAACCTGCAGGGCTCACTCTTTACTGAGTTACAGTTTGTTCCTCTTTGTAACATCTGCAGGGCTCACTCATTGCTGAGTTACAGTTTCTTCCTCATTGTAACACCTACAGGGTGCCCTTATTCCAGAGTTACAGTTTGTTCCTCATTGTAAAACCTACATGGATCACTCATTACTGAGTTACAGTTTGTTCCTCATTGTAACACCTGCAGGGCTCACTCATTACTGAGTTACAGTTTATTACTTATTGTAACACCTGCAGGGCTATCTCATTACTGAGTTACAGTTTGTTCCTCATTGTAACACCTGCAGGGCTCACTCATTACTGAGTTACAGTTTGTTCCTCTTTGTAACACCTTGCAGGGCTCACTCATTACTGAGTTACAGTTTGTTCCTCTTTGTAACACCTGCAGGGCTCCCTCGTTACTGAGTTATAGATTGTTCCTCATTGTAACACCTGCAGGGCTCACTCATTACTGAGTTACAGTATGTTCCTCATTTAATACATGCAGGGCTCACTCATTACCATATTATAGATTGTTCCTCATTGTAATACCCGCAGGGCTCTTTCATTACAGAGTCACAGTTTGTTCCTCTTTGTAACACCTGCAGGGCTCCCTCGTTACTGAGTTATAGATTGTTCCTCATTGTAACACCTGCAGGGCTCATTCATTACTGAGTTAAAGTTTGTTCCTCATTGTAAAACCTGCAGGGCTCACTCACTACTGAGTTACAGTATGTTCCTCATTTAATACATGCAGGGCTCACTCATAACCGAATTATAAATTGTTCCTCATTGTAATACCTGAAGGGCTCTTTCATTACAGAGTCACAGTTTGTTCCTCATTGTAACACCTTGCAGGGCTCACTCATTACTGAGTTATAGATTGTTCCTCATTGTAATACCCGAAGGGCTCCTTCATTCCAGAGTTACAGTTTGTTCCTATTTGTAAAACCTGCAGGGCCCACTCATTACTGAGTTACAGTTTGTTCCTCTTTGTAACATCTACAGGGCTCACTCATTACTGAGTTACAGTTTCTTCCTCATTGTAACACCTGCAGGGTGCCCTCATTCCAGAGTTAAAGTTTGTTCCTCATTGTAAAACCGACAGGGCTCACTCATTACTGAGTTACAGTTTGTTCCTCATTGTAACACCTGCAGGGCTCACTCATTACTGAGTTACAGTTTGTTCCCCATTGTAACACCTGCAGGGCTCACTCATTACTGAGTTACAGTTTGTTCCTCATTGTAACACCTTGCAGGGCTCACTCATTACTGAGTTACAGTTTGTTCCTCTTTGTAACACCTGCAGGGCTCCCTCGTTACTGAGTTATAGATTGTTCCTCATTGTAACACCTGCAGGGCTCACTCATTACTGAGTTACAGTTTGTTCCTCATTTAATACATGCAGGGCTCACTCATTACCGAATTATAGATTGTTCCTCATTGTAAAACCTGCAGGGCTCTTTCATTACAGAGTCACAGTTTGTTCCTCTTTGTAACACATGCAGGGCTCACTCATTACTGAGTCACAGTTTGTTCCTCATTGTAACACCTGCAGGGATCCTTCATTCCAGAGTGACAGTTTCTTCCTCACTGTAATACCTGCAGGGCTCACTCATTACTGAGTTATAGTTTGTTCCTCTTTGTAACATCTGCTGGGCTCACTCATTACTGAGTTACAGTTTGTTCCTCATTGTAACACCTTGCAGGGCTCACTCATTACAGAGTTACAGTTTGTTCCTCTTTGTAACACCTGCAGGGATCCCTCGTTACTAAGTTACAGATTGTTCCTCATTGTAACACTTGCAAGGCTCCTTCATTCCAGAGTTACAGTTTGTTCCTCATTTTAAAACCTGCAGGGGTCACTCATTACTGAGTTACGGTTTGTTCCTCATTGTAACACCTGCAGGGCTCACTCATTACTGAGTTACAGTTTGTTCTTCATTGTAATACCTGCAGGGCTCCATTCCAGAGTTACAGTTTGTTCCTCATTGTAATACCTGCAGGGCTCCATTCCAGAGTTACAGATTGTTCCTCATTGTAACACCTTGCAGGGCTCACTCATTATTGAGTTACAGTTTGTTTCTCATTGTAGCACCTTGCAGGACTCACTCCTTACTGAGTTACAGTTTGTTCCTCATTGTAATACCCGAAAGGCTCTTCCATTCCAGAGTTACAGTTTGTTCCTCATTGTAATACCTGCAGGGCTCACTCATTACGGAGTTAAAGTTTGTTCCTCTTTGTAACACCTGCAGGGCTCACTCATTAATAAGTTATAGATTGTTCCTCATTGTAACACTTGCAGGGCTCCTTCATTCCAGAGTTACAGATTGTTCCTCATTGTAAAACCTGCAGGGGTCACTCCTTACTGAGTTACGGTTTGTTCCTCATTGTAACACCTGCAGGGCTCACTCATTACTGAGTTACAGTTTGTTCTTCATTGTAACACCTTGCAGGGCTCACTCATTACTGAGTTACAGTTTGCTCCTCTTTGTAACACCTTGCAGGGCTCACTCATTACTGAGTTACAGTTTGTTCTTCATTGTAACACATTGCAGGGCTCACTCATTACTGAGTTACAGTTTGCTCCTCTTTGTAACACCTGCAGAGCTCACTCATTAATAAGTTATAGATTGTTCCTCATTGTAACACTTGCAGGGCTCCTTCATTCCAGGGTTACAGTTTGTTCCTCATTGTAAAACCTGCAGGGGTCACTCATTACTGAGTTACAGTTTGTTCCTCATTGTAACACCTGCAGGGCTCACTCATTAATAAGTTATAGATTGTTCCTCATTGTAACACTTGCAGGGCTCCTTCATTCCAGAGTTACAGTTTGTTCCTCATTGTAAAACCTGCAGGGGTCACTCATTACTGAGTTACGGTTTGTTCCTCATTGTAACACCTGCAGGGCTCACTCATTACTGAGTTACAGTTTGTTCTTCATTGTAACACCTTGCAGGGCTCACTCATTACTGAGTTACAGTTTGTTTCTCATTGTAACACCTTGCAGGGCTCACTCATTACTGAGTTACAGTTTGTTCCTCATTGTAATACCTGAAGGGCTCTTCCATTCCAGAGTTACAGTTTGTTCCTCATTGTAATACCTGCAGGGCTCACTCATTACTGAGTTACAGTTTGTTCCTCTTTGTAACACCTGCAAGGCTCACTCATTAATAAGTTATAGATTGTTCCTCATTGTAACACCTGCAGGGCTCTTTCATTACAGAGTTACAGTTTGTTCCTCATTGTAAAACCTGCAGGGGTCACTCATTACTGACTTACGGTTTGTTCCTCATTGTAACACCTGCAGGGCTCACTCATTCCAGAGTTACAGTTTGTTCCTCATTGTAACACCTGCAGGGCTCACTCATTACTGAGTTAAAGTTTGTTCCTCATTGTAACACCTTGCAGGGCTCACTCATTACTGAGTTACAGTTTGTTCCTATTTTCAACACCTGCAGGGCTCACTCATTAATAAGTTACAGATTGTTCCTCATTGTAACACTTGCAAGCCTCCTTCATTCCAGAGTTACAGTTTGTTCCTCATTTTAAAACCTGCAGGGGTCACTCATTACTGAGTTACGGTTTGTTCCTCATTGTAACACCTGCAGGGCTCACTCATTACTGAGTTACAGTTTGTTCTTCATTGTAATACCTGCAGGGCTCCATTCCAGAGTTACAGTTTGTTCCTCATTGTAATACCTGCAGGGCTCCATTCCAGAGTTACAGATTGTTCCTCATTGTAACACCTTGCAGGTCTCACTCATTATTGAGTTACAGTTTGTTTCTCATTGTAGCACCTTGCAGGACTCACTCCTTACTGAGTTACAGTTTGTTCCTCATTGTAATACCCGAAAGGCTCTTCCATTCCAGAGTTACAGTTTGTTCCTCATTGTAATACCTGCAGGGCTCACTCATTAATAAGTTATAGATTGTTCCTCATTGTAACACTTGCAGGGCTCCTTCATTCCAGAGTTACAGATTGTTCCTCATTGTAAAACCTGCAGGGGTCACTCCTTACTGAGTTACGGTTTGTTCCTCATTGTAACACCTGCAGGGCTCACTCATTACTGAGTTACAGTTTGTTCTTCATTGTAACACCTTGCAGGGCTCACTCATTACTGAGTTACAGTTTGCTCCTCTTTGTAACACCTTGCAGGGCTTACTCATTACTGAGTTACAGTTTGTTCTTCATTGTAACACCTTGCAGGGCTCACTCATTACTGAGTTACAGTTTGCTCCTCTTTGTAACACCTGCAGAGCTCACTCATTAATAAGTTATAGATTGTTCCTCATTGTAACACTTGCAGGGCTCCTTCATTCCAGGGTTACAGTTTGTTCCTCATTGTAAAACCTGCAGGGGTCACTCATTACTGAGTTACGGTTTGTTCCTCATTGTAACACCTGCACGGCTCACTCATTACTGAGTTAGTTTGTTCTTCATTGTAATACCTGCAGGGCTCCATTCCAGAGTTACAGTTTGTTCCTCATTGTAATACCTGCAGGGCTCACTCATTACTGAGTTACAGATTGTTCTTCATTGTAACACCTTGCAGGGCTCACTCATTACTGAGTTACAGTTTGTTCCTCATTGTAATACCTGCAGGGCTCTTTCATTACAGAGTTACAGTTTGTTCCTCATTGTAAAACATGCAGGGCTCACTCATTACTGACTTACGGTTTGTTCCTCATTGTAACACCTGCAGGGCTCAGTCATTCCAGAGTTACAGTTTGTTCCTCATTGTAACACCTGCAGGGCTCACTCATTACTGAGTTAAAGTTTGTTCCTCATTGTAACACCTTGCAGGGCTCACTCATTACTGAGTTACAGTTTGTTCCTATTTTCAACACCTGCAGGGCTCACTCATTAATAAGTTATAGATTGTTCCTCATTGTAACACTTGCAGGCCTCCTGTATTCCAGAGTTACAGTTTGTTCCTCATTTTAAAACCTGCAGGGGTCACTCATTACTGAGTTACGGTTTGTTCCTCATTGTAACACCTGCAGGGCTCACTCATTCCAGAGTTACAGTTTGTTCCTCATTGTAACACCTGCAGGGCTCACTCATTACTGAGTTAAAGTTTGTTCCTCATTGTAACACCTTGCAGGGCTCACTCATTACTGAGTTACAGTTTGTTCCTATTTTCAACACCTGCAGGGCTCACTCATTAATAAGTTATAGATTGTTCCTCATTGTAACACTTGCAGGCCTCCTGTATTCCAGAGTTACAGTTTGTTCCTCATTGTAAAACCTGCAGGGGTCACTCATTACTGAGTTACGGTTTGTTCCTCATTGTAACACCTGCAGGGCTCACTCATTACTGAGTTACAGTTTGTTCTTCATTTTAATACCTGCAGGGCTCCATTCCAGAGTTACAGTTTGTTCCTCATTGTAATACCTGCAGGGCTCACTCATTACTGAGTTACAGATTGTTCCTCATTGTAACACCTTGCAGGGCTCACTCCTTACTGAGTTACAGTTTGTTCCTCATTGTAATACCCGAAGGGCTCTTCCATTCCAGAGTTACAGTTTGTTCCTCATTGTAATACCTGCAGGGCTCACTCATTACGGAGTTAAAGTTTGTTCCTCTTTGTAACACCTGCAGGGCTCACTCATTAATAAGTTATAGATTGTTCCTCATTGTAACACTTGCAGGGCTCCTTCATTCCAGAGTTACAGTTTGTTCCTCATTGTAAAACCTGCAGGGGTCACTCATTACTGAGTTACGGTTTGTTCCTCATTGTAACACCTGCAGGGCTCACTCATTACTGAGTTACAGTTTGTTCCTCATTGTAATACCTGCAGGGCTCCATTCCAGAGTTACAGTTTGTTCCTCATTGTAATACCTGCAGGGCTCCATTCCAGAGTTACAGATTGTTCCTCATTGTAACACCTTGCAGGGCTCACTCATTATTGAGTTACAGTTTGTTTCTCATTGTAGCACCTTGCAGGACTCACTCCTTACTGAGTTACAGTTTGTTCCTCATTGTAATACCCGAAAGGCTCTTCCATTCCAGAGTTACAGTTTGTTCCTCATTGTAATACCTGCAGGGCTCACTCATTACGGAGTTAAAGTTTGTTCCTCTGTGTAACACCTGCAGGGCTCACTCATTAATAAGTTATAGATTGTTCCTCATTGTAACACTTGCAGGGCTCCTTCATTCCAGAGTTACAGATTGTTCCTCATTGTAAAACCTGCAGGGGTCACTCATTACTGAGTTACGGTTTGTTCCTCATTGTAACACCTGCAGGGCTCACTCATTACTGAGTTACAGTTTGTTCTTCATTGTAACACCTTGCAGGGCTCACTCATTACTGAGTTACAGTTTGCTCCTCTTTGTAACACCTTGCAGGGCTCACTCATTACTGAGTTACAGTTTGTTCTTCATTGTAACACCTTGCAGGGCTCACTCATTACTGAGTTACAGTTTGCTCCTCTTTGTAACACCTGCAGAGCTCACTCATTAATAAGTTATAGATTGTTCCTCATTGTAACACTTGCAGGGCTCCTTCATTCCAGGGTTACAGTTTGTTCCTCATTGTAAAACCTGCAGGGGTCACTCATTACTGAGTTACGGTTTGTTCCTCATTGTAACACCTGCAGGGCTCACTCATTACTGAGTTAGTTTGTTCTTCATTGTAATACCTGCAGGGCTCCATTCCAGAGTTACAGTTTGTTCCTCATTGTAATACCTGCAGGGCTCACTCATTACTGAGTTACAGATTGTTCTTCATTGTAACACCTTGCAGGGCTCACTCATTACTGAGTTACAGTTTGTTCCTCATTGTAATACCTGCAGGGCTCTTTCATTACAGAGTTACAGTTTGTTCCTCATTGTAAAACCTGCAGGGGTCACTCATTACTGACTTACGGTTTGTTCCTCATTGTAACACCTGCAGGGCTCACTCATTCCAGAGTTACAGTTTGTTCCTCATTGTAACACCTTCAGGGCTCACTCATTACTGAGTTAAAGTTTGTTCCTCATTGTAACACCTTGCAGGGCTCACTCATTACTGAGTTACAGTTTGTTCCTATTTTCAACACCTGCAGGGCTCACTCATTAATAAGTTATAGATTGTTCCTCATTGTAACACTTGCAGGCCTCCTGTATTCCAGAGTTACAGTTTGTTCCTCATTTTAAAACCTGCAGGGGTCACTCATTACTGAGTTACGGTTTGTTCCTCATTGTAACACCTGCAGGGCTCACTCATTACTGAGTTACAGTTTGTTCTTCATTGTAATACCTGCAGGGCTCCATTCCAGAGTTACAGTTTGTTCCTCATTGTAATACCTGCAGGGCTCCATTCCAGAGTTACAGATTGTTCCTCATTGTAACACCTGCAGGGCTCACTCATTACTGAGTTACAGTTTGTTCTTCATTGTAACACCTTGCAGGGCTCACTCATTACTGAGTTACAGTTTGTTCCTCATTGTAACACCTTGCAGGGCTCACTCATTACTGAGTTACAGTTTGTTCCTCTTTGTAACACCTGCAGGGCTCAATCATTAATAAGTTATAGATTGTTCCTCATTGTAACACTTGCAGGCCTCCTTCATTCCAGAGTTACAGTTTGTTCCTCATTGTAAAACCTGCAGGGATCACTCATTACTGAGTTACGGTTTGTTCCTCATTGTAACACCTGCAGGGCTCACTCATTACTGAGTTACAGTTTGTTCTTCATTGTAATACCTGCAGGGCTCCATTCCAGAGTTACAGTTTGTTCCTCATTGTAATACCTGCAGGGCTCACTCATTACTGAGTTACAGATTGTTCCTCATTTTAACACCTTGCAGGGCTCACTCATTACTGAGTTACAGTTTGTTTCTCATTGTAGCACCTTGCAGGACTAACTCCTTACTTAGTTACAGTTTGTTCCTCATTGTAATACCCGAAGGGCTCTTCCATTCCAGAGTTACAGTTTGTTCCTCATTGTAATACCTGCAGGGCTCACTCATTACGGAGTTAAAGTTTGTTCCTCTTTGTAACACCTGCAGGGCTCACTCATTAATAAGTTATAGATTGTTCCTCATTGTAACACTTGCAGGGCTCCTTCATTCCAGAGTTACAGTTTGTTCCTCATTGTAAAACCTGCAGTGGTCACTCATTACTGAGTTACGGTTTGTTCCTCATTGTAACACCTGCAGGGCTCACTCATTACTGAGTTACAGTTTGTTCTTCATTGTAACACCTTGCAGGGCTCACTCATTACTGAGTTACAGTTTGCTCCTCTTTGTAACACCTGCAGAGCTCACTCATTAATAAGTTATAGATTGTTCCTCATTGTAACACTTGCAGGGCTCCTTCATTCCAGGGTTACAGTTTGTTCCTCATTGTAAAACCTGCAGGGGTCACTCATTACTGAGTTACGGTTTGTTCCTCATTGTAACACCTGCAGGGCTCACTCATTACTGAGTTACAGTTTGTTCTTCATTGTAATACCTGCAGGGCTCCATTCCAGAGTTACAGTTTGTTCCTCATTGTAATACCTGCAGGGCTCACTCATTACTGAGTTACAGATTGTTCCTCATTGTAACACCTTGCAGGAATCACTCATTACTGAGTTACCGTTTGTTTCTCATTGTAACACCTTGCAGGGCTCACTCATTACTGAGTTACAGTTTGTTCCTCATTGTAATACCCGAAGGGCTCTTCCATTCCACAGTTACAGTTTGTTCCTCATTGTAATCCCTGCAAGGCTCTTTCATTACAGAGTCACAGTTTGTTCCTCTTTGTAACACCTGCAGGGCTCACTCATTACTGAGTTACAGATTGTTCCTCATTGTAACACCTGCAGGGCTCCTTCATTCCAGAGTTGCAGTTTCTACCTCATTGTACTACCTGCAGGGCTCACTCATTACTGAGTTATAGTTTGTTCCTCTTTGTAACATCTGCAGGGCTCACTCATTACTGAGTTACAGTTTGTTCCTCATTGTAACACCTTGCAGGGCTCACTCATTAATAAGTTATAGATTGTTCCTCATTGTAACACATGCAGTGCTCCTTCATTCCAGAGTTACAGTTTGTTCCTCATTGTAAAACCTGCAGGGGTCACTCATTACTGAGTTACGGTTTGTTCCTCATTGTAACACCTGCAGGGCTCACTCATTACTGAGTTACAGTTTGTTCTTCATTTTAATACCTGCAGGGCTCCATTCCAGAGTTACAGTTTGTTCCTCATTGTAATACCTGCAGGGCTCACTCATTACTGAGTTACAGATTGTTCCTCATTGTAACACCTTGCAGGGCTCACTCCTTACTGAGTTACAGTTTGTTCCTCATTGTAATACCCGAAGGGCTCTTCCATTCCAGAGTTACAGTTTGTTCCTCATTGTAATACCTGCAGGGCTCACTCATTACGGAGTTAAAGTTTGTTCCTCTTTGTAACACCTGCAGGGCTCACTCATTAATAAGTTATAGATTGTTCCTCATTGTAACACTTGCAGGGCTCCTTCATTCCAGAGTTACAGTTTGTTCCTCATTGTAAAACCTGCAGGGGTCACTCATTACTGAGTTACGGTTTGTTCCTCATTGTAACACCTGCAGGGCTCACTCATTACTGAGTTACAGTTTGTTCTTCATTGTAACACCTTGCAGGGCTCACTCATTACTGAGTTACAGTTTGTTTCTCATTGTAACACCTTGCAGGGCTCACTCATTACTGAGTTACAGTTTGTTCCTCATTGTAATACCTGAAGGGCTCTTCCATTCTAGAGTTACAGTTTGTTCCTCATTGTAATACCTGCAGGGCTCACTCATTACTGAGTTACAGTTTGTTCCTCTTTGTAACACCTGCAAGGCTCACTCATTAATAAGTTATAGATTGTTCCTCATTGTAATACCTGCAGGGCTCTTTCATTACAGAGTTACAGTTTGTTCCTCATTGTAAAACCTGCAGGGGTCACTCATTACTGACTTACGGTTTGTTCCTCATTGTAACACCTGCAGGGCTCACTCATTCCAGAGTTACAGTTTGTTCCTCATTGTAACACCTGCAGGGCTCACTCATTACTGAGTTAAAGTTTGTTCCTCATTGTAACACCTTGCAGGGCTCACTCATTACTGAGTTACAGTTTGTTCCTATTTTCAACACCTGCAGGGCTCACTCATTAATAAGTTACAGATTGTTCCTCATTGTAACACTTGCAAGCCTCCTTCATTCCAGAGTTACAGTTTGTTCCTCATTTTAAAACCTGCAGGGGTCACTCATTACTGAGTTACGGTTTGTTCCTCATTGTAACACCTGCAGGGCTCACTCATTAATGAGTTACAGTTTGTTCTTCATTGTAATACCTGCAGGGCTCCATTCCAGAGTTAAAGTTTGTTCCTCATTGTAATACCTGCAGGGCTCCATTCCAGAGTTACAGATTGTTCCTCATTGTAACACCTTGCAGGGCTCACTCATTATTGAGTTACAGTTTGTTTCTCATTGTAGCACCTTGCAGGACTCACTCCTTACTGAGTTACAGTTTGTTCCTCATTGTAATACCCGAAAGGCTCTTCCATTCCAGAGTTACAGTTTGTTCCTCATTGTAATACCTGCAGGGCTCACTCATTACGGAGTTAAAGTTTGTTCCTCTTTGTAACACCTGCAGGGCTCACTCATTAATAAGTTATAGATTGTTCCTCATTGTAACACTTGCAGGGCTCCTTCATTCCAGAGTTACAGATTGTTCCTCATTGTAAAACCTGCAGGGGTCACTCCTTACTGAGTTACGGTTTGTTCCTCATTGTAACACCTGCAGGGCTCACTCATTACTGAGTTACAGTTTGTTCTTCATTGTAACACCTTGCAGGGCTCACTCATTACTGAGTTACAGTTTGCTCCTCTTTGTAACACCTTGCAGGGCTCACTCATTACTGAGTTACAGTTTGTTCTTCATTGTAACACCTTGCAGGGCTCACTCATTACTGAGTTACAGTTTGCTCCTCTTTGTAACACCTGCAGAGCTCACTCATTAATAAGTTATAGATTGTTCCTCATTGTAACACTTGCAGGGCTCCTTCATTCCAGGGTTACAGTTTGTTCCTCATTGTAAAACCTGCAGGGGTCACTCATTACTGAGT
This sequence comes from Lampris incognitus, assembly GCF_029633865.1. Lineage (NCBI taxonomy): Eukaryota > Metazoa > Chordata > Actinopteri > Lampriformes > Lampridae > Lampris > Lampris incognitus. The sequence continues at coordinate 69,167,789 of NC_079211.1, read as the reverse complement.
TACGGTTTGTTCCTCATTGTAACACCTGCAGGGCTCACTCATTACTGAGTTAGTTTGTTCTTCATTGTAATACCTGCAGGGCTCCATTCCAGAGTTACAGTTTGTTCCTCATTGTAATACCTGCAGGGCTCACTCATTACTGAGTTACAGATTGTTCTTCATTGTAACACCTTGCAGGGCTCACTCATTACTGAGTTACAGTTTGTTCCTCATTGTAATACCTGCAGGGCTCTTTCATTACAGAGTTACAGTTTGTTCCTCATTGTAAAACCTGCAGGGGTCACTCATTACTGACTTACGGTTTGTTCCTCATTGTAACACCTGCAGGGCTCACTCATTCCAGAGTTACAGTTTGTTCCTCATTGTAACACCTGCAGGGCTCACTCATTACTGAGTTAAAGTTTGTTCCTCATTGTAACACCTTGCAGGGCTCACTCATTACTGAGTTACAGTTTGTTCCTATTTTCAACACCTGCAGGGCTCACTCATTACTGAGTTACAGTTTGTTCCTCATTGTAATACCTGCAGGGCTCTTTCATTACAGAGTTACAGTTTGTTCCTCATTGTAAAACCTGCAGGGGTCACTCATTACTGAGTTACGGTTTGTTCCTCATTGTAACACCTGCAGGGCTCACTCATTACTGAGTTACAGTTTGTTCTTCATTGTAATACCTGCAGGGCTCCATTCCAGAGTTACAGTTTGTTCCTCATTGTAATACCTGCAGGGCTCCATTCCAGAGTTACAGATTGTTCCTCATTGTAACACCTTGCAGGGCTCACTCATTACTGAGTTACAGTTTGTTTCTCATTGTAGCACCTTGCAGGACTCACTCCTTACTGAGTTACAGTTTGTTCCTCATTGTAATACCCGAAAGGCTCTTCCATTATAGAGTTACAGTTTGTTCCTCATTGTAATACCTGCAGAGCTCACTCATTACGGAGTTAAAGTTTGTTCCTCTTTGTAACACCTGCAGGGCTCACTCATTAATAAGTTATAGATTGTTCCTCATTGTAACATTTGCAGGGCTCCTTCATTCCAGAGTTACAGATTGTTCCTCATTGTAAAACCTGCAGGGGTCACTCATTACTGAGTTACGGTTTGTTCCTCATTGTAACACCTGCAGGGCTCACTCATTACTGAGTTACAGTTTGTTCTTCATTGTAACACCTTGCAGGGCTCACTCATTACTGAGTTACAGTTTGCTCCTCTTTGTAACACCTGCAGAGCTCACTCATTAATAAGTTATAGATTGTTTCTCATTGTAACACTTGCAGGGCTCCTTCATTCCAGGGTTACAGTTTGTTCCTCATTGTAAAACCTGCAGGGGTCACTCATTACTGAGTTACGGTTTGTTCCTCATTGTAACACCTGCAGGGCTCACTCATTACTGAGTTAGTTTGTTCTTCATTGTAATACCTGCAGGGCTCCATTCCAGAGTTACAGTTTGTTCCTCATTGTAATACCTGCAGGGCTCACTCATTACTGAGTTACATATTGTTCTTCATTGTAACACCTTGCAGGGCTCACTCATTACTGAGTTACAGTTTGTTCCTCTTTGTAACACCTGCAGGGCTCACTCATTACTAAGTTATAGATTGTTCCTCATTGTAACACTTGCAGGGCTTTTTCATTCCAGAGTTACAGTTTGTTCCTCATTGTAAAACCTGCAGGGGTCACTCATTACTGAGTTACGGTTTGTTCCTCATTGTAACACCTGCAGGGCTCACTCATTAATAAGTTATAGATTGTTCCTCATTGTAACACTTGCAGGGCTCCTTCATTCCAGAGTTACAGATTGTTCCTCATTGTAAAACCTGCAGGGGTCACTCATTACTGAGTTACGGTTTGTTCCTCATTGTAACACCTGCAGGGCTCACTCATTACTGAGTTAAAGTTTGTTCCTCATTGTAACACCTTGCAGGGCTCATTCATTACTGAGTTACAGTTTGTTCCTATTTTCAACACCTGCAGGGCTCACTCATTAATAAGTTATAGATTGTTCCTCATTGTAACACTTGCAGGCCTCCTGTATTCCAGAGTTACAGTTTGTTCCTCATTTTAAAACCTGCAGGGGTCACTCATTACTGAGTTACGGTTTGTTCCTCATTGTAACACCTGCAGGGCTCACTCATTACTGAGTTACAGTTTGTTCTTCATTGTAATACCTGCAGGGCTCCATTCCAGAGTTACAGTTTGTTCCTCATTGTAATACCTGCAGGGCTCCATTCCAGAGTTACAGATTGTTCCTCATTGTAACACCTTGCAGGGCTCACTCATTACTGAGTTACAGTTTGTTTCTCATTGTAGCACCTTGCAGGACTCACTCCTTACTGAGTTACAGTTTGTTCCTCATTGTAATACCCGAAAGGCTCTTCCATTATAGAGTTACAGTTTGTTCCTCATTGTAATACCTGCAGAGCTCACTCATTACGGAGTTAAAGTTTGTTCCTCTTTGTAACACCTGCAGGGCTCACTCATTAATAAGTTATAGATTGTTCCTCATTGTAACATTTGCAGGGCTCCTTCATTCCAGAGTTACAGATTGTTCCTCATTGTAAAACCTGCAGGGGTCACTCATTACTGAGTTACGGTTTGTTCCTCATTGTAACACCTGCAGGGCTCACTCATTACTGAGTTACAGTTTGTTCTTCATTGTAACACCTTGAAGGGCTCACTCATTACTGAGTTACAGTTTGCTCCTCTTTGTAACACCTGCAGAGCTCACTCATTAATAAGTTATAGATTGTTTCTCATTGTAACACTTGCAGGGCTCCTTCATTCCAGGGTTACAGTTTGTTCCTCATTGTAAAACCTGCAGGGGTCACTCATTACTGAGTTACGGTTTGTTCCTCATTGTAACACCTGCAGGGCTCACTCATTACTGAGTTAGTTTGTTCTTCATTGTAATACCTGCAGGGCTCCATTCCAGAGTTAGAGTTTGTTCCTCATTGTAATACCTGCAGGGCTCACTCATTACTGAGTTACATATTGTTCTTCATTGTAACACCTTGCAGGGCTCACTCATTACTGAGTTACAGTTTGTTCCTCTTTGTATCACCTGCAGGGCTCACTCATTACTAAGTTATAGATTGTTCCTCATTGTAACACTTGCAGGGCTTTTTCATTCCAGAGTTACAGTTTGTTCCTCATTGTAAAACCTGCAGGGGTCACTCATTACTGAGTTACGGTTTGTTCCTCATTGTAACACCTGCAGGGCTCCTTCATTCCAGAGTTACAGTTTGTTCCTCATTGTAACACCTGCAGGGCTCACTCATTACTGAGTTACAGTTTGTTCCTCATTGTAACACCTTGCAGGGCTCACTCATTACTGAGTTACAGTTTGCTCCTCTTTGTAACACCTGCAGAGCTCACTCATTAATAATTTATAGATTGTTCCTCATTGTAACACTTGCAGGGCTCCTTCATTCCAGGGTTACAGTTTGTTCCTCATTGTAAAACCTGCAGGGGTCACTCATTACTGACTTACGGTTTGTTCCTCATTGTAACACCTGCAGGGCTCACTCATTCCAGAGTTACAGTTTGTTCCTCATTGTAACACCTGCAGGGCTCACTCATTACTGAGTTAAAGTTTGTTCCTCATTGTAACACCTTGCAGGGCTCACTCATTACTGAGTTACAGTTTGTTCCTATTTTCAACACCTGCAGGGCTCACTCATTAATAAGTTACAGATTGTTCCTCATTGTAACACTTGCAAGCCTCCTTCATTCCAGAGTTACAGTTTGTTCCTCATTTTAAAACCTGCAGGGGTCACTCATTACTGAGTTACGGTTTGTTCCTCATTGTAACACCTGCAGGGCTCACTCATTACTGAGTTACAGTTTGTTCTTCATTGTAATACCTGCAGGGCTCCATTCCGGAGTTACAGTTTGTTCCTCATTGTAATACCTGCAGGGCTCCATTCCAGAGTTACAGATTGTTCCTCATTGTAACACCTTGCAGGGCTCACTCATTATTGATTTACAGTTTGTTTCTCATTGTAGCACCTTGCAGGACTCACTCCTTACTGAGTTACAGTTTGTTCCTCATTGTAATACCCGAAAGGCTCTTCCATTCCAGAGTTACAGTTTGTTCCTCATTGTAATACCTGCAGGGCTCACTCATTACGGAGTTAAAGTTTGTTCCTCTTTGTAACACCTGCAGGGCTCACTCATTAATAAGTTATAGATTGTTCCTCATTGTAACACTTGCAGGGCTCCTTCATTCCAGAGTTACAGATTGTTCCTCATTGTAAAACCTGCAGGGGTCACTCATTACTGAGTTACGGTTTGTTCCTCATTGTAACACCTGCAGGGCTCACTCATTACTGAGTTACAGTTTGTTCCTCATTGTAACACCTTGCAGGGCTCACTCATTACTGAGTTACAGTTTGCTCCTCTTTGTAACACCTTGCAGGGCTCCTTCATTCCAGAGTTACAGTTTGTTCCTCATTGTAACACCTTGCAGGGCTCACTCATTACTGAGTTACAGTTTGTTCCTCATTGTAATACCTGAAGGGCTCTTCCATTCCAGAGTTACAGTTTGTTCCTCATTGTAATACCTGCAGGGCTCACTCATTACTGAGTTACAGTTTGTTCCTCTTTGTAACACCTGCAAGGCTCACTCATTAATAAGTTATAGATTGTTCCTCATTGTATTACCTGCAGGGCTCTTTCATTACAGAGTTACAGTTTGGTCCTCATTGTAAAACCTGCAGAGGTCACTCATTACTGACTTACGGTTTGTTCCTCATTGTAACACCTGCAGGGCTCACTCATTCCAGAGTTACAGTTTGTTCCTCATTGTAACACCTGCAGGGCTCACTCATTACTGAGTTAAAGTTTGTTCCTCATTGTAACACCTTGCAGGGCTCACTCATTACTGAGTTACAGTTTGTTCCTATTTTCAACACCTGCAGGGCTCACTCATTAATAAGTTATAGATTGTTCCTCATTGTAACACTTGCAGGCCTCCTTCATTCCAGAGTTACAGTTTGTTCCTCATTTTAAAACCTGCAGGGGTCACTCATTACTGAGTTACGGTTTGTTCCTCATTGTAACACCTGCAGGGCTCACTCATTACTGAGTTACAGTTTGTTCTTCATTGTAATACCTGCAGGGCTCCATTCCAGAGTTACAGTTTGTTCCTCATTGTAATACCTGCAGGGCTCCATTCCAGAGTTACAGATTGTTCCTCATTGTAACACCTTGCAGGGCTCACTCATTACTGAGTTACAGTTTGTTTCTCATTGTAACACCTGCAGGGCTCCCTCCTTACTGAGTTACAGTTTGTTCCTCATTGTAATACCCGAAAGGCTCTTCCATTCCAGAGTTACAGTTTGTTCCTCATTGTAATACCTGCAGGGCTCACTCATTACGGAGGTAAAGTTTGTTCCTCTTTGTAACACCTGCAGGGCTCACTCATTAATAAGTTATAGATTGTTCCTCATTGTAACACTTGTTGGGCTCCTTCATACCAGAGTTACAGATTGTTCCTCATTGTAAAACCTGCAGGGGTCACTCATTACTGAGTTACGGTTTGTTCCTCATTGTAACACCTGCAGGGCTCACTCATTACTGAGTTACAGTTTGTTCTTCATTGTAACACCTTGCAGGGCTCACTCATTACTGAGTTACAGTTTGCTCCTCTTTGTAACACCTGCAGAGCTCACTCATTAATAAGTTATAGATTGTTTCTCATTGTAACACTTGCAGGGCTCCTTCATTCCAGGGTTACAGTTTGTTCCTCATTGTAAAACCTGCAGGGGTCACTCATTACTGAGTTACGGTTTGTTCCTCATTGTAACACCTGCAGGGCTCACTCATTACTGAGTTAGTTTGTTCTTCATTGTAATACCTGCAGGGCTCCATTCCAGAGTTACAGTTTGTTCCTCATTGTAATACCTGCAGGGCTCACTCATTACTGAGTTACATATTGTTCTTCATTGTAACACCTTGCAGGGCTCACTCATTACTGAGTTACAGTTTGTTCCTCTTTGTAACACCTGCAGGGCTCACTCATTACTAAGTTATAGATTGTTCCTCATTGTAACACTTGCAGGGCTTTTTCATTCCAGAGTTACAGTTTGTTCCTCATTGTAAAACCTGCAGGGGTCACTCATTACTGAGTTACGGTTTGTTCCTCATTGTAACACCTGCAGGGCTCACTCATTAATAAGTTATAGATTGTTCCTCATTGTAACACTTGCAGGGCTCCTTCATTCCAGAGTTACAGATTGTTCCTCATTGTAAAACCTGCAGGGGTCACTCATTACTGAGTTACGGTTTGTTCCTCATTGTAACACCTGCAGGGCTCACTCATTACTGAGTTAAAGTTTGTTCCTCATTGTAACACCTTGCAGGGCTCATTCATTACTGAGTTACAGTTTGTTCCTATTTTCAACACCTGCAGGGCTCACTCATTAATAAGTTATAGATTGTTCCTCATTGTAACACTTGCAGGCCTCCTGTATTCCAGAGTTACAGTTTGTTCCTCATTTTAAAACCTGCAGGGGTCACTCATTACTGAGTTACGGTTTGTTCCTCATTGTAACACCTGCAGGGCTCACTCATTACTGAGTTACAGTTTGTTCTTCATTGTAATACCTGCAGGGCTCCATTCCAGAGTTACAGTTTGTTCCTCATTGTAATACCTGCAGGGCTCCATTCCAGAGTTACAGATTGTTCCTCATTGTAACACCTTGCAGGGCTCACTCATTACTGAGTTACAGTTTGTTTCTCATTGTAGCACCTTGCAGGACTCACTCCTTACTGAGTTACAGTTTGTTCCTCATTGTAATACCCGAAAGGCTCTTCCATTATAGAGTTACAGTTTGTTCCTCATTGTAATACCTGCAGAGCTCACTCATTACGGAGTTAAAGTTTGTTCCTCTTTGTAACACCTGCAGGGCTCACTCATTAATAAGTTATAGATTGTTCCTCATTGTAACATTTGCAGGGCTCCTTCATTCCAGAGTTACAGATTGTTCCTCATTGTAAAACCTGCAGGGGTCACTCATTACTGAGTTACGGTTTGTTCCTCATTGTAACACCTGCAGGGCTCACTCATTACTGAGTTACAGTTTGTTCTTCATTGTAACACCTTGAAGGGCTCACTCATTACTGAGTTACAGTTTGCTCCTCTTTGTAACACCTGCAGAGCTCACTCATTAATAAGTTATAGATTGTTTCTCATTGTAACACTTGCAGGGCTCCTTCATTCCAGGGTTACAGTTTGTTCCTCATTGTAAAACCTGCAGGGGTCACTCATTACTGAGTTACGGTTTGTTCCTCATTGTAACACCTGCAGGGCTCACTCATTACTGAGTTAGTTTGTTCTTCATTGTAATACCTGCAGGGCTCCATTCCAGAGTTACAGTTTGTTCCTCATTGTAATACCTGCAGGGCTCACTCATTACTGAGTTACATATTGTTCTTCATTGTAACACCTTGCAGGGCTCACTCATTACTGAGTTACAGTTTGTTCCTCTTTGTATCACCTGCAGGGCTCACTCATTACTAAGTTATAGATTGTTCCTCATTGTAACACTTGCAGGGCTTTTTCATTCCAGAGTTACAGTTTGTTCCTCATTGTAAAACCTGCAGGGGTCACTCATTACTGAGTTACGGTTTGTTACTCATTGTAACACCTGCAGGGCTCCTTCATTCCAGAGTTACAGTTTGTTCCTCATTGTAACACCTGCAGGGCTCACTCATTACTGAGTTACAGTTTGTTCCTCATTGTAACACCTTGCAGGGCTCACTCATTACTGAGTTACAGTTTGCTCCTCTTTGTAACACCTGCAGAGCTCACTCATTAATAATTTATAGATTGTTCCTCATTGTAACACTTGCAGGGCTCCTTCATTCCAGGGTTACAGTTTGTTCCTCATTGTAAAACCTGCAGGGGTCACTCATTACTGACTTACGGTTTGTTCCTCATTGTAACACCTGCAGGGCTCACTCATTCCAGAGTTACAGTTTGTTCCTCATTGTAACACCTGCAGGGCTCACTCATTACTGAGTTAAAGTTTGTTCCTCATTGTAACACCTTGCAGGGCTCACTCATTACTGAGTTACAGTTTGTTCCTATTTTCAACACCTGCAGGGCTCACTCATTAATAAGTTACAGATTGTTCCTCATTGTAACACTTGCAAGCCTCCTTCATTCCAGAGTTACAGTTTGTTCCTCATTTTAAAACCTGCAGGGGTCACTCATTACTGAGTTACGGTTTGTTCCTCATTGTGACACCTGCAGGGCTCACTCATTACTGAGTTACAGTTTGTTCTTCATTGTAATACCTGCAGGGCTCCATTCCGGAGTTACAGTTTGTTCCTCATTGTAATACCTGCAGGGCTCCATTCCAGAGTTACAGATTGTTCCTCATTGTAACACCTTGCAGGGCTCACTCATTATTGATTTACAGTTTGTTTCTCATTGTAGCACCTTGCAGGACTCACTCCTTACTGAGTTACAGTTTGTTCCTCATTGTAATACCCGAAAGGCTCTTCCATTCCAGAGTTACAGTTTGTTCCTCATTGTAATACCTGCAGGGCTCACTCATTACGGAGTTAAAGTTTGTTCCTCTTTGTAACACCTGCAGGGCTCACTCATTAATAAGTTATAGATTGTTCCTCATTGTAACACTTGCAGGGCTCCTTCATTCCAGAGTTACAGATTGTTCCTCATTGTAAAACCTGCAGGGGTCACTCATTACTGAGTTACGGTTTGTTCCTCATTGTAACACCTGCAGGGCTCACTCATTACTGAGTTACAGTTTGTTCTTCATTGTAACACCTTGCAGGGCTCACTCATTACTGAGTTACAGTTTGCTCCTCTTTGTAACACCTTGCAGGGCTCCTTCATTCCAGAGTTACAGTTTGTTCCTCATTGTAACACCTTGCAGGGCTCACTCATTACTGAGTTACAGTTTGTTCCTCATTGTAATACCTGAAGGGCTCTTCCATTCCAGAGTTACAGTTTGTTCCTCATTGTAATACCTGCAGGGCTCACTCATTACTGAGTTACAGTTTGTTCCTCTTTGTAACACCTGCAAGGCTCACTCATTAATAAGTTATAGATTGTTCCTCATTGTATTACCTGCAGGGCTCTTTCATTACAGAGTTACAGTTTGGTCCTCATTGTAAAACCTGCAGAGGTCACTCATTACTGACTTACGGTTTGTTCCTCATTGTAACACCTGCAGGGCTCACTCATTCCAGAGTTACAGTTTGTTCCTCATTGTAACACCTGCAGGGCTCACTCATTACTGAGTTAAAGTTTGTTCCTCATTGTAACACCTTGCAGGGCTCACTCATTACTGAGTTACAGTTTGTTCCTATTTTCAACACCTGCAGGGCTCACTCATTAATAAGTTATAGATTGTTCCTCATTGTAACACTTGCAGGCCTCCTTCATTCCAGAGTTACAGTTTGTTCCTCATTTTAAAACCTGCAGGGGTCACTCATTACTGAGTTACGGTTTGTTCCTCATTGTAACACCTGCAGGGCTCACTCATTACTGAGTTACAGTTTGTTCTTCATTGTAATACCTGCAGGGCTCCATTCCAGAGTTACAGTTTGTTCCTCATTGTAATACCTGCAGGGCTCCATTCCAGAGTTACAGATTGTTCCTCATTGTAACACCTTGCAGGGCTCACTCATTACTGAGTTACAGTTTGTTTCTCATTGTAACACCTGCAGGGCTCCCTCCTTACTGAGTTACAGTTTGTTCCTCATTGTAATACCCGAAAGGCTCTTCCATTCCAGAGTTACAGATTGTTCCTCATTGTAACACCTTGCAGGGCTCACTCATTACTGAGTTACAGTTTGTTTCTCATTGTAGCACCTTGCAGGACTCACTCCTTACTGAGTTACAGTTTGTTCCTCATTGTAATACCCGAAAGGCTCTTCCATTATAGAGTTACAGTTTGTTCCTCATTGTAATACCTGCAGAGCTCACTCATTACGGAGTTAAAGTTTGTTCCTCTTTGTAACACCTGCAGGGCTCACTCATTAATAAGTTATAGATTGTTCCTCATTGTAACATTTGCAGGGCTCCTTCATTCCAGAGTTACAGATTGTTCCTCATTGTAAAACCTGCAGGGGTCACTCATTACTGAGTTACGGTTTGTTCCTCATTGTAACACCTGCAGGGCTCACTCATTACTGAGTTACAGTTTGTTCTTCATTGTAACACCTTGCAGGGCTCACTCATTACTGAGTTACAGTTTGCTCCTCTTTGTAACACCTGCAGAGCTCACTCATTAATAAGTTATAGATTGTTTCTCATTGTAACACTTGCAGGGCTCCTTCATTCCAGGGTTACAGTTTGTTCCTCATTGTAAAACCTGCAGGGGTCACTCATTACTGAGTTACGGTTTGTTCCTCATTGTAACACCTGCAGGGCTCACTCATTACTGAGTTAGTTTGTTCTTCATTGTAATACCTGCAGGGCTCCATTCCAGAGTTACAGTTTGTTCCTCATTGTAATACCTGCAGGGCTCACTCATTACTGAGTTACATATTGTTCTTCATTGTAACACCTTGCAGGGCTCACTCATTACTGAGTTACAGTTTGTTCCTCTTTGTAACACCTGCAGGGCTCACTCATTACTAAGTTATAGATTGTTCCTCATTGTAACACTTGCAGGGCTTTTTCATTCCAGAGTTACAGTTTGTTCCTCATTGTAAAACCTGCAGGGGTCACTCATTACTGAGTTACGGTTTGTTCCTCATTGTAACACCTGCAGGGCTCACTCATTAATAAGTTATAGATTGTTCCTCATTGTAACACTTGCAGGGCTCCTTCATTCCAGAGTTACAGATTGTTCCTCATTGTAAAACCTGCAGGGGTCACTCATTACTGAGTTACGGTTTGTTCCTCATTGTAACACCTGCAGGGCTCACTCATTACTGAGTTAAAGTTTGTTCCTCATTGTAACACCTTGCAGGGCTCATTCATTACTGAGTTACAGTTTGTTCCTATTTTCAACACCTGCAGGGCTCACTCATTAATAAGTTATAGATTGTTCCTCATTGTAACACTTGCAGGCCTCCTGTATTCCAGAGTTACAGTTTGTTCCTCATTTTAAAACCTGCAGGGGTCACTCATTACTGAGTTACGGTTTGTTCCTCATTGTAACACCTGCAGGGCTCACTCATTACTGAGTTACAGTTTGTTCTTCATTGTAATACCTGCAGGGCTCCATTCCAGAGTTACAGTTTGTTCCTCATTGTAATACCTGCAGGGCTCCATTCCAGAGTTACAGATTGTTCCTCATTGTAACACCTTGCAGGGCTCACTCATTACTGAGTTACAGTTTGTTTCTCATTGTAGCACCTTGCAGGACTCACTCCTTACTGAGTTACAGTTTGTTCCTCATTGTAATACCCGAAAGGCTCTTCCATTATAGAGTTACAGTTTGTTCCTCATTGTAATACCTGCAGAGCTCACTCATTACGGAGTTAAAGTTTGTTCCTCTTTGTAACACCTGCAGGGCTCACTCATTAATAAGTTATAGATTGTTCCTCATTGTAACATTTGCAGGGCTCCTTCATTCCAGAGTTACAGATTGTTCCTCATTGTAAAACCTGCAGGGGTCACTCATTACTGAGTTACGGTTTGTTCCTCATTGTAACACCTGCAGGGCTCACTCATTACTGAGTTACAGTTTGTTCTTCATTGTAACACCTTGAAGGGCTCACTCATTACTGAGTTACAGTTTGCTCCTCTTTGTAACACCTGCAGAGCTCACTCATTAATAAGTTATAGATTGTTTCTCATTGTAACACTTGCAGGGCTCCTTCATTCCAGGGTTACAGTTTGTTCCTCATTGTAAAACCTGCAGGGGTCACTCATTACTGAGTTACGGTTTGTTCCTCATTGTAACACCTGCAGGGCTCACTCATTACTGAGTTAGTTTGTTCTTCATTGTAATACCTGCAGGGCTCCATTCCAGAGTTAGAGTTTGTTCCTCATTGTAATACCTGCAGGGCTCACTCATTACTGAGTTACATATTGTTCTTCATTGTAACACCTTGCAGGGCTCACTCATTACTGAGTTACAGTTTGTTCCTCTTTGTATCACCTGCAGGGCTCACTCATTACTAAGTTATAGATTGTTCCTCATTGTAACACTTGCAGGGCTTTTTCATTCCAGAGTTACAGTTTGTTCCTCATTGTAAAACCTGCAGGGGTCACTCATTACTGAGTTACGGTTTGTTCCTCATTGTAACACCTGCAGGGCTCCTTCATTCCAGAGTTACAGTTTGTTCCTCATTGTAACACCTGCAGGGCTCACTCATTACTGAGTTACAGTTTGTTCCTCATTGTAACACCTTGCAGGGCTCACTCATTACTGAGTTACAGTTTGCTCCTCTTTGTAACACCTGCAGAGCTCACTCATTAATAATTTATAGATTGTTCCTCATTGTAACACTTGCAGGGCTCCTTCATTCCAGGGTTACAGTTTGTTCCTCATTGTAAAACCTGCAGGGGTCACTCATTACTGACTTACGGTTTGTTCCTCATTGTAACACCTGCAGGGCTCACTCATTCCAGAGTTACAGTTTGTTCCTCATTGTAACACCTGCAGGGCTCACTCATTACTGAGTTAAAGTTTGTTCCTCATTGTAACACCTTGCAGGGCTCACTCATTACTGAGTTACAGTTTGTTCCTATTTTCAACACCTGCAGGGCTCACTCATTAATAAGTTACAGATTGTTCCTCATTGTAACACTTGCAAGCCTCCTTCATTCCAGAGTTACAGTTTGTTCCTCATTTTAAAACCTGCAGGGGTCACTCATTACTGAGTTACGGTTTGTTCCTCATTGTAACACCTGCAGGGCTCACTCATTACTGAGTTACAGTTTGTTCTTCATTGTAATACCTGCAGGGCTCCATTCCGGAGTTACAGTTTGTTCCTCATTGTAATACCTGCAGGGCTCCATTCCAGAGTTACAGATTGTTCCTCATTGTAACACCTTGCAGGGCTCACTCATTATTGATTTACAGTTTGTTTCTCATTGTAGCACCTTGCAGGACTCACTCCTTACTGAGTTACAGTTTGTTCCTCATTGTAATACCCGAAAGGCTCTTCCATTCCAGAGTTACAGTTTGTTCCTCATTGTAATACCTGCAGGGCTCACTCATTACGGAGTTAAAGTTTGTTCCTCTTTGTAACACCTGCAGGGCTCACTCATTAATAAGTTATAGATTGTTCCTCATTGTAACACTTGCAGGGCTCCTTCATTCCAGAGTTACAGATTGTTCCTCATTGTAAAACCTGCAGGGGTCACTCATTACTGAGTTACGGTTTGTTCCTCATTGTAACACCTGCAGGGCTCACTCATTACTGAGTTAAAGTTTGTTCCTCATTGTAACACCTTGCAGGGCTCATTCATTACTGAGTTACAGTTTGTTCCTATTTTCAACACCTGCAGGGCTCACTCATTAATAAGTTATAGATTGTTCCTCATTGTAACACTTGCAGGCCTCCTGTATTCCAGAGTTACAGTTTGTTCCTCATTTTAAAACCTGCAGGGGTCACTCATTACTGAGTTACGGTTTGTTCCTCATTGTAACACCTGCAGGGCTCACTCATTACTGAGTTACAGTTTGTTCTTCATTGTAATACCTGCAGGGCTCCATTCCAGAGTTACAGTTTGTTCCTCATTGTAATACCTGCAGGGCTCCATTCCAGAGTTACAGATTGTTCCTCATTGTAACACCTTGCAGGGCTCACTCATTACTGAGTTACAGTTTGTTTCTCATTGTAGCACCTTGCAGGACTCACTCCTTACTGAGTTACAGTTTGTTCCTCATTGTAATACCCGAAAGGCTCTTCCATTATAGAGTTACAGTTTGTTCCTCATTGTAATACCTGCAGAGCTCACTCATTACGGAGTTAAAGTTTGTTCCTCTTTGTAACACCTGCAGGGCTCACTCATTAATAAGTTATAGATTGTTCCTCATTGTAACATTTGCAGGGCTCCTTCATTCCAGAGTTACAGATTGTTCCTCATTGTAAAACCTGCAGGGGTCACTCATTACTGAGTTACGGTTTGTTCCTCATTGTAACACCTGCAGGGCTCACTCATTACTGAGTTACAGTTTGTTCTTCATTGTAACACCTTGAAGGGCTCACTCATTACTGAGTTACAGTTTGCTCCTCTTTGTAACACCTGCAGAGCTCACTCATTAATAAGTTATAGATTGTTTCTCATTGTAACACTTGCAGGGCTCCTTCATTCCAGGGTTACAGTTTGTTCCTCATTGTAAAACCTGCAGGGGTCACTCATTACTGAGTTACGGTTTGTTCCTCATTGTAACACCTGCAGGGCTCACTCATTACTGAGTTAGTTTGTTCTTCATTGTAATACCTGCAGGGCTCCATTCCAGAGTTAGAGTTTGTTCCTCATTGTAATACCTGCAGGGCTCACTCATTACTGAGTTACATATTGTTCTTCATTGTAACACCTTGCAGGGCTCACTCATTACTGAGTTACAGTTTGTTCCTCTTTGTATCACCTGCAGGGCTCACTCATTACTAAGTTATAGATTGTTCCTCATTGTAACACTTGCAGGGCTTTTTCATTCCAGAGTTACAGTTTGTTCCTCATTGTAAAACCTGCAGGGGTCACTCATTACTGAGTTACGGTTTGTTCCTCATTGTAACACCTGCAGGGCTCCTTCATTCCAGAGTTACAGTTTGTTCCTCATTGTAACACCTGCAGGGCTCACTCATTACTGAGTTACAGTTTGTTCCTCATTGTAACACCTTGCAGGGCTCACTCATTACTGAGTTACAGTTTGCTCCTCTTTGTAACACCTGCAGAGCTCACTCATTAATAATTTATAGATTGTTCCTCATTGTAACACTTGCAGGGCTCCTTCATTCCAGGGTTACAGTTTGTTCCTCATTGTAAAACCTGCAGGGGTCACTCATTACTGACTTACGGTTTGTTCCTCATTGTAACACCTGCAGGGCTCACTCATTCCAGAGTTACAGTTTGTTCCTCATTGTAACACCTGCAGGGCTCACTCATTACTGAGTTAAAGTTTGTTCCTCATTGTAACACCTTGCAGGGCTCACTCATTACTGAGTTACAGTTTGTTCCTATTTTCAACACCTGCAGGGCTCACTCATTAATAAGTTACAGATTTTTCCTCATTGTAACACTTGCAAGCCTCCTTCATTCCAGAGTTACAGTTTGTTCCTCATTTTAAAACCTGCAGGGGTCACTCATTACTGAGTTACGGTTTGTTCCTCATTGTAACACCTGCAGGGCTCACTCATTACTGAGTTACAGTTTGTTCTTCATTGTAATACCTGCAGGGCTCCATTCCGGAGTTACAGTTTGTTCCTCATTGTAATACCTGCAGGGCTCCATTCCAGAGTTACAGATTGTTCCTCATTGTAACACCTTGCAGGGCTCACTCATTATTGATTTACAGTTTGTTTCTCATTGTAGCACCTTGCAGGACTCACTCCTTACTGAGTTACAGTTTGTTCCTCATTGTAATACCCGAAAGGCTCTTCCATTCCAGAGTTACAGTTTGTTCCTCATTGTAATACCTGCAGGGCTCACTCATTACGGAGTTAAAGTTTGTTCCTCTTTGTAACACCTGCAGGGCTCACTCATTAATAAGTTATAGATTGTTCCTCATTGTAACACTTGCAGGGCTCCTTCATTCCAGAGTTACAGATTGTTCCTCATTGTAAAACCTGCAGGGGTCACTCATTACTGAGTTACGGTTTGTTCCTCATTGTAACACCTGCAGGGCTCACTCATTACTGAGTTACAGTTTGTTCCTCATTGTAACACCTTGCAGGGCTCACTCATTACTGAGTTACAGTTTGCTCCTCTTTGTAACACCTTGCAGGGCTCCTTCATTCCAGAGTTACAGTTTGTTCCTCATTGTAACACCTTGCAGGGCTCACTCATTACTGAGTTACAGTTTGTTCCTCATTGTAATACCTGAAGGGCTCTTCCATTCCAGAGTTACAGTTTGTTCCTCATTGTAATACCTGCAGGGCTCACTCATTACTGAGTTACAGTTTGTTCCTCTTTGTAACACCTGCAAGGCTCACTCATTAATAAGTTATAGATTGTTCCTCATTGTATTACCTGCAGGGCTCTTTCATTACAGAGTTACAGTTTGGTCCTCATTGTAAAACCTGCAGAGGTCACTCATTACTGACTTACGGTTTGTTCCTCATTGTAACACCTGCAGGGCTCACTCATTCCAGAGTTACAGTTTGTTCCTCATTGTAACACCTGCAGGGCTCACTCATTACTGAGTTAAAGTTTGTTCCTCATTGTAACACCTTGCAGGGCTCACTCATTACTGAGTTACAGTTTGTTCCTATTTTCAACACCTGCAGGGCTCACTCATTAATAAGTTATAGATTGTTCCTCATTGTAACACTTGCAGGCCTCCTTCATTCCAGAGTTACAGTTTGTTCCTCATTTTAAAACCTGCAGGGGTCACTCATTACTGAGTTACGGTTTGTTCCTCATTGTAACACCTGCAGGGCTCACTCATTACTGAGTTACAGTTTGTTCTTCATTGTAATACCTGCAGGGCTCCATTCCAGAGTTACAGTTTGTTCCTCATTGTAATACCTGCAGGGCTCCATTCCAGAGTTACAGATTGTTCCTCATTGTAACACCTTGCAGGGCTCACTCATTACTGAGTTACAGTTTGTTTCTCATTGTAACACCTGCAGGGCTCCCTCCTTACTGAGTTACAGTTTGTTCCTCATTGTAATACCCGAAAGGCTCTTCCATTCCAGAGTTACAGTTTGTTCCTCATTGTAATACCTGCAGGGCTCACTCATTACGGAGGTAAAGTTTGTTCCTCTTTGTAACACCTGCAGGGCTCACTCATTAATAAGTTATAGATTGTTCCTCATTGTAACACTTGTTGGGCTCCTTCATACCAGAGTTACAGATTGTTCCTCATTGTAAAACCTGCAGGGGTCACTCATTACTGAGTTACGGTTTGTTCCTCATTGTAACACCTGCAGGGCTCACTCATTACTGAGTTACAGTTTGTTCTTCATTGTAACACCTTGCAGGGCTCACTCATTACTGAGTTACAGTTTGCTCCTCTTTGTAACACCTGCAGAGCTCACTCATTAATAAGTTATAGATTGTTTCTCATTGTAACACTTGCAGGGCTCCTTCATTCCAGGGTTACAGTTTGTTCCTCATTGTAAAACCTGCAGGGGTCACTCATTACTGAGTTACGGTTTGTTCCTCATTGTAACACCTGCAGGGCTCACTCATTACTGAGTTAGTTTGTTCTTCATTGTAATACCTGCAGGGCTCCATTCCAGAGTTACAGTTTGTTCCTCATTGTAATACCTGCAGGGCTCACTCATTACTGAGTTACATATTGTTCTTCATTGTAACACCTTGCAGGGCTCACTCATTACTGAGTTACAGTTTGTTCCTCTTTGTAACACCTGCAGGGCTCACTCATTACTAAGTTATAGATTGTTCCTCATTGTAACACTTGCAGGGCTTTTTCATTCCAGAGTTACAGTTTGTTCCTCATTGTAAAACCTGCAGGGGTCACTCATTACTGAGTTACGGTTTGTTCCTCATTGTAACACCTGCAGGGCTCACTCATTAATAAGTTATAGATTGTTCCTCATTGTAACACTTGCAGGGCTCCTTCATTCCAGAGTTACAGATTGTTCCTCATTGTAAAACCTGCAGGGGTCACTCATTACTGAGTTACGGTTTGTTCCTCATTGTAACACCTGCAGGGCTCACTCATTACTGAGTTAAAGTTTGTTCCTCATTGTAACACCTTGCAGGGCTCATTCATTACTGAGTTACAGTTTGTTCCTATTTTCAACACCTGCAGGGCTCACTCATTAATAAGTTATAGATTGTTCCTCATTGTAACACTTGCAGGCCTCCTGTATTCCAGAGTTACAGTTTGTTCCTCATTTTAAAACCTGCAGGGGTCACTCATTACTGAGTTACGGTTTGTTCCTCATTGTAACACCTGCAGGGCTCACTCATTACTGAGTTACAGTTTGTTCTTCATTGTAATACCTGCAGGGCTCCATTCCAGAGTTACAGTTTGTTCCTCATTGTAATACCTGCAGGGCTCCATTCCAGAGTTACAGATTGTTCCTCATTGTAACACCTTGCAGGGCTCACTCATTACTGAGTTACAGTTTGTTTCTCATTGTAGCACCTTGCAGGACTCACTCCTTACTGAGTTACAGTTTGTTCCTCATTGTAATACCCGAAAGGCTCTTCCATTATAGAGTTACAGTTTGTTCCTCATTGTAATACCTGCAGAGCTCACTCATTACGGAGTTAAAGTTTGTTCCTCTTTGTAACACCTGCAGGGCTCACTCATTAATAAGTTATAGATTGTTCCTCATTGTAACATTTGCAGGGCTCCTTCATTCCAGAGTTACAGATTGTTCCTCATTGTAAAACCTGCAGGGGTCACTCATTACTGAGTTACGGTTTGTTCCTCATTGTAACACCTGCAGGGCTCACTCATTACTGAGTTACAGTTTGTTCTTCATTGTAACACCTTGAAGGGCTCACTCATTACTGAGTTACAGTTTGCTCCTCTTTGTAACACCTGCAGAGCTCACTCATTAATAAGTTATAGATTGTTTCTCATTGTAACACTTGCAGGGCTCCTTCATTCCAGGGTTACAGTTTGTTCCTCATTGTAAAACCTGCAGGGGTCACTCATTACTGAGTTACGGTTTGTTCCTCATTGTAACACCTGCAGGGCTCACTCATTACTGAGTTAGTTTGTTCTTCATTGTAATACCTGCAGGGCTCCATTCCAGAGTTACAGTTTGTTCCTCATTGTAATACCTGCAGGGCTCACTCATTACTGAGTTACATATTGTTCTTCATTGTAACACCTTGCAGGGCTCACTCATTACTGAGTTACAGTTTGTTCCTCTTTGTATCACCTGCAGGGCTCACTCATTACTAAGTTATAGATTGTTCCTCATTGTAACACTTGCAGGGCTTTTTCATTCCAGAGTTACAGTTTGTTCCTCATTGTAAAACCTGCAGGGGTCACTCATTACTGAGTTACGGTTTGTTACTCATTGTAACACCTGCAGGGCTCCTTCATTCCAGAGTTACAGTTTGTTCCTCATTGTAACACCTGCAGGGCTCACTCATTACTGAGTTACAGTTTGTTCCTCATTGTAACACCTTGCAGGGCTCACTCATTACTGAGTTACAGTTTGCTCCTCTTTGTAACACCTGCAGAGCTCACTCATTAATAATTTATAGATTGTTCCTCATTGTAACACTTGCAGGGCTCCTTCATTCCAGGGTTACAGTTTGTTCCTCATTGTAAAACCTGCAGGGGTCACTCATTACTGACTTACGGTTTGTTCCTCATTGTAACACCTGCAGGGCTCACTCATTCCAGAGTTACAGTTTGTTCCTCATTGTAACACCTGCAGGGCTCACTCATTACTGAGTTAAAGTTTGTTCCTCATTGTAACACCTTGCAGGGCTCACTCATTACTGAGTTACAGTTTGTTCCTATTTTCAACACCTGCAGGGCTCACTCATTAATAAGTTACAGATTGTTCCTCATTGTAACACTTGCAAGCCTCCTTCATTCCAGAGTTACAGTTTGTTCCTCATTTTAAAACCTGCAGGGGTCACTCATTACTGAGTTACGGTTTGTTCCTCATTGTGACACCTGCAGGGCTCACTCATTACTGAGTTACAGTTTGTTCTTCATTGTAATACCTGCAGGGCTCCATTCCGGAGTTACAGTTTGTTCCTCATTGTAATACCTGCAGGGCTCCATTCCAGAGTTACAGATTGTTCCTCATTGTAACACCTTGCAGGGCTCACTCATTATTGATTTACAGTTTATTTCTCATTGTAGCACCTTGCAGCACTCACTCCTTACTGAGTTACAGTTTGTTCCTCATTGTAATACCCGAAAGGCTCTTCCATTCCAGAGTTACAGTTTGTTCCTCATTGTAATACCTGCAGGGCTCACTCATTACGGAGTTAAAGTTTGTTCCTCTTTGTAACACCTGCAGGGCTCACTCATTAATAAGTTATAGATTGTTCCTCATTGTAACACTTGCAGGGCTCCTTCATTCCAGAGTTACAGATTGTTCCTCATTGTAAAACCTGCAGGGGTCACTCATTACTGAGTTACGGTTTGTTCCTCATTGTAACACCTGCAGGGCTCACTCATTACTGAGTTACAGTTTGTTCTTCATTGTAACACCTTGCAGGGCTCACTCATTACTGAGTTACAGTTTGCTCCTCTTTGTAACACCTTGCAGGGCTCCTTCATTCCAGAGTTACAGTTTGTTCCTCATTGTAACACCTTGCAGGGCTCACTCATTACTGAGTTACAGTTTGTTCCTCATTGTAATACCTGAAGGGCTCTTCCATTCCAGAGTTACAGTTTGTTCCTCATTGTAATACCTGCAGGGCTCACTCATTACTGAGTTACAGTTTGTTCCTCTTTGTAACACCTGCAAGGCTCACTCATTAATAAGTTATAGATTGTTCCTCATTGTATTACCTGCAGGGCTCTTTCATTACAGAGTTACAGTTTGGTCCTCATTGTAAAACCTGCAGAGGTCACTCATTACTGACTTACGGTTTGTTCCTCATTGTAACACCTGCAGGGCTCACTCATTCCAGAGTTACAGTTTGTTCCTCATTGTAACACCTGCAGGGCTCACTCATTACTGAGTTAAAGTTTGTTCCTCATTGTAACACCTTGCAGGGCTCACTCATTACTGAGTTACAGTTTGTTCCTATTTTCAACACCTGCAGGGCTCACTCATTAATAAGTTATAGATTGTTCCTCATTGTAACACTTGCAGGCCTCCTTCATTCCAGAGTTACAGTTTGTTCCTCATTTTAAAACCTGCAGGGGTCACTCATTACTGAGTTACGGTTTGTTCCTCATTGTAACACCTGCAGGGCTCACTCATTACTGAGTTACAGTTTGTTCTTCATTGTAATACCTGCAGGGCTCCATTCCAGAGTTACAGTTTGTTCCTCATTGTAATACCTGCAGGGCTCCATTCCAGAGTTACAGATTGTTCCTCATTGTAACACCTTGCAGGGCTCACTCATTACTGAGTTACAGTTTGTTTCTCATTGTAACACCTGCAGGGCTCCCTCCTTACTGAGTTACAGTTTGTTCCTCATTGTAATACCCGAAAGGCTCTTCCATTCCAGAGTTACAGTTTGTTCCTCATTGTAATACCTGCAGGGCTCACTCATTACGGAGGTAAAGTTTGTTCCTCTTTGTAACACCTGCAGGGCTCACTCATTAATAAGTTATAGATTGTTCCTCATTGTAACACTTGTTGGGCTCCTTCATACCAGAGTTACAGATTGTTCCTCATTGTAAAACCTGCAGGGGTCACTCATTACTGAGTTACGGTTTGTTCCTCATTGTAACACCTGCAGGGCTCACTCATTACTGAGTTACAGTTTGTTCTTCATTGTAACACCTTGCAGGGCTCACTCATTACTGAGTTACAGTTTGCTCCTCTTTGTAACACCTGCAGAGCTCACTCATTAATAAGTTATAGATTGTTCCTCATTGTAACACTTGCAGGGCTCCTTCATTCCAGGGTTACAGTTTGTTCCTCATTGTAAAACCTGCAGGGGTCACTCATTACTGAGTTACGGTTTGTTCCTCATTGTAACACCTGCAGGGCTCACTCATTACTGAGTTAGTTTGTTCTTCATTGTAATACCTGCAGGGCTCCATTCCAGAGTTACAGTTTGTTCCTCATTGTAATACCTGCAGGGCTCACTCATTACTGAGTTACAGATTGTTCTTCATTGTAACACCTTGCAGGGCTCACTCATTACTGAGTTACAGTTTGTTCCTCATTGTAATACCTGCAGGGCTCTTTCATTACAGAGTTACAGTTTGTTCCTCATTGTAAAACCTGCAGGGGTCACTCATTACTGACTTACGGTTTGTTCCTCATTGTAACACCTGCAGGGCTCACTCATTCCAGAGTTACAGTTTGTTCCTCATTGTAACACCTGCAGGGCTCACTCATTACTGAGTTAAAGTTTGTTCCTCATTGTAACACCTTGCAGGGCTCACTCATTACTGAGTTACAGTTTGTTCCTATTTTCAACACCTGCAGGGCTCACTCATTAATAAGTTATAGATTGTTCCTCATTGTAACACTTGCAGGCCTCCTGTATTCCAGAGTTACAGTTTGTTCCTCATTTTAAAACCTGCAGGGGTCACTCATTACTGAGTTACGGTTTGTTCCTCATTGTAACACCTGCAGGGCTCACTCATTACTGAGTTACAGTTTGTTCTTCATTGTAATACCTGCAGGGCTCCATTCCAGAGTTACAGTTTGTTCCTCATTGTAATACCTGCAGGGCTCCATTCCAGAGTTACAGATTGTTCCTCATTGTAACACCTTGCAGGGCTCACTCATTACTGAGTTACAGTTTGTTTCTCATTGTAGCACCTTGCAGGACTCACTCCTTACTGAGTTACAGTTTGTTCCTCATTGTAATACCCGAAAGGCTGTTCCATTATAGAGTTACAGTTTGTTCCTCATTGTAATACCTGCAGAGCTCACTCATTACGGAGTTAAAGTTTGTTCCTCTTTGTAACAACTG
The DNA here is from genome assembly GCF_029633865.1 of Lampris incognitus. Lineage (NCBI taxonomy): Eukaryota > Metazoa > Chordata > Actinopteri > Lampriformes > Lampridae > Lampris > Lampris incognitus. Next base: position 69,145,128 of record NC_079211.1, on the reverse strand, counting down.
CAGGGCTCACTCATTAATAAGTTATAGATTGTTCCTCATTGTAACACTTGCAGGGCTCCTTCATTCCAGAGTTACAGATTGTTCCTCATTGTAAAACCTGCAGGGGTCACTCATTACTGAGTTACGGTTTGTTCCTCATTGTAACACCTGCAGGGCTCACTCATTACTGAGTTACAGTTTGTTCTTCATTGTAACACCTTGCAGGGCTCACTCATTACTGAGTTACAGTTTGCTCCTCTTTGTAACACCTGCAGAGCTCACTCATTAATAAGTTATAGATTGTTCCTCATTGTAACACTTGCAGGGCTCCTTCATTCCAGGGTTACAGTTTGTTCCTCATTGTAAAACCTGCAGGGGTCACTCATTACTGAGTTACGGTTTGGTCCTCATTGTAACACCTGCAGGGCTCACTCATTACTGAGTTAGTTTGTTCTTCATTGTAATACCTGCAGGGCTCCATTCCAGAGTTACAGTTTGTTCCTCATTGTAATACCTGCAGGGCTCACTCATTACTGAGTTACAGATTGTTCTTCATTGTAACACCTTGCAGGGCTCACTCATTACTGAGTTACAGTTTGTTCCTCTTTGTAACACCTGCAGGGCTCACTCATTAATAAGTTATAGATTGTTCCTCATTGTAACACTTGCAGGGCTTTTTCATTCAAGAGTTACAGTTTGTTCCTCATTGTAAAACCTGCAGGGGTCACTCATTACTGAGTTACAGTTTGTTCCTCATTGTAACACCTGCAGGGCTCCATTCCAGAGTTACAGTTTGTTCCTCATTGTAATACCTGCAGGGCTCCATTCCAGAGTTACAGATTGTTCCTCATTGTAACACCTTGCAGGGCTCACTCATTATTGATTTACAGTTTGTTTCTCATTGTAGCACCTTGCAGGACTCACTCCTTACTGAGTTACAGTTTGTTCCTCATTGTAATACCCGAAAGGCTCTTCCATTCCAGAGTTACAGTTTGTTCCTCATTGTAATACCTGCAGGGCTCACTCATTACGGAGTTAAAGTTTGTTCCTCTTTGTAACACCTGCAGGGCTCACTCATTAATAAGTTATAGATTGTTCCTCATTGTAACACTTGCAGGGCTCCTTCATTCCAGAGTTACAGATTGTTCCTCATTGTAAAACCTGCAGGGGTCACTCATTACTGAGTTATGGTTTGTTCCTCATTGTAACACCTGCAGGGCTCACTCATTACTGAGTTACAGTTTGTTCTTCATTGTAACACCTTGCAGGGCTCACTCATTACTGAGTTACAGTTTGCTCCTCTTTGTAACACCTTGCAGGGCTCCTTCATTCCAGAGTTACAGTTTGTTCCTCATTGTAACACCTTGCAGGGCTCACTCATTACTGAGTTACAGTTTGTTCCTCATTGTAATACCTGAAGGGCTCTTCCATTCCAGAGTTACAGTTTGTTCCTCATTGTAATACCTGCAGGGCTCACTCATTACTGAGTTACAGTTTGTTCCTCTTTGTAACACCTGCAAGGCTCACTCATTAATAAGTTATAGATTGTTCCTCATTGTATTACCTGCAGGGCTCTTTCATTACAGAGTTACAGTTTGGTCCTCATTGTAAAACCTGCAGAGGTCACTCATTACTGACTTACGGTTTGTTCCTCATTGTAACACCTGCAGGGCTCACTCATTCCAGAGTTACAGTTTGTTCCTCATTGTAACACCTGCAGGGCTCACTCATTACTGAGTTAAAGTTTGTTCCTCATTGTAACACCTTGCAGGGCTCACTCATTACTGAGTTACAGTTTGTTCCTATTTTCAACACCTGCAGGGCTCACTCATTAATAAGTTATAGATTGTTCCTCATTGTAACACTTGCAGGCCTCCTTCATTCCAGAGTTACAGTTTGTTCCTCATTTTAAAACCTGCAGGGGTCACTCATTACTGAGTTACGGTTTGTTCCTCATTGTAACACCTGCAGGGCTCACTCATTACTGAGTTACAGTTTGTTCTTCATTGTAATACCTGCAGGGCTCCATTCCAGAGTTACAGTTTGTTCCTCATTGTAATACCTGCAGGGCTCCATTCCAGAGTTACAGATTGTTCCTCATTGTAACACCTTGCAGGGCTCACTCATTACTGAGTTACAGTTTGTTTCTCATTGTAACACCTGCAGGGCTCCCTCCTTACTGAGTTACAGTTTGTTCCTCATTGTAATACCCGAAAGGCTCTTCCATTCCAGAGTTACAGTTTGTTCCTCATTGTAATACCTGCAGGGCTCACTCATTACGGAGGTAAAGTTTGTTCCTCTTTGTAACACCTGCAGGGCTCACTCATTAATAAGTTATAGATTGTTCCTCATTGTAACACTTGTTGGGCTCCTTCATACCAGAGTTACAGATTGTTCCTCATTGTAAAACCTGCAGGGGTCACTCATTACTGAGTTACGGTTTGTTCCTCATTGTAACACCTGCAGGGCTCACTCATTACTGAGTTACAGTTTGTTCTTCATTGTAACACCTTGCAGGGCTCACTCATTACTGAGTTACAGTTTGCTCCTCTTTGTAACACCTGCAGAGCTCACTCATTAATAAGTTATAGATTGTTCCTCATTGTAACACTTGCAGGGCTCCTTCATTCCAGGGTTACAGTTTGTTCCTCATTGTAAAACCTGCAGGGGTCACTCATTACTGAGTTACGGTTTGTTCCTCATTGTAACACCTGCAGGGCTCACTCATTACTGAGTTAGTTTGTTCTTCATTGTAATACCTGCAGGGCTCCATTCCAGAGTTACAGTTTGTTCCTCATTGTAATACCTGCAGGGCTCACTCATTACTGAGTTACGGTTTGTTCTTCATTGTAACACCTTGCAGGGCTCACTCATTACTGAGTTACAGTTTGTTCCTCATTGTAATACCTGCAGGGCTCTTTCATTACAGAGTTACAGTTTGTTCCTCATTGTAAAACCTGCAGGGGTCACTCATTACTGACTTACGGTTTGTTCCTCATTGTAACACCTGCAGGGCTCACTCATTCCAGAATTACAGTTTGTTCCTCATTGTAACACCTGCAGGGCTCACTCATTACTGAGTTAAAGTTTGTTCCTCATTGTAACACCTTGCAGCGCTCACTCATTACTGAGTTACAGTTTGTTCCTATTTTCAACACCTGCAGGGCTCACTCATTAATAAGTTATAGATTGTTCCTCATTGTAACACTTGCAGGCCTCCTGTATTCCAGAGTTACAGTTTGTTCCTCATTTTAAAACCTGCAGGGGTCACTCATTACTGAGTTACGGTTTGTTCCTCATTGTAACACCTGCAGGGCTCACTCATTACTGAGTTACAGTTTGTTCTTCATTGTAATACCTGCAGGGCTCCATTCCAGAGTTACAGTTTGTTCCTCATTGTAATACCTGCAGGGCTCCATTCCAGAGTTACAGATTGTTCCTCATTGTAACACCTTGCAGGGCTCACTCATTACTGAGTTACAGTTTGTTTCTCATTGTAGCACCTTGCAGGACTCACTCCTTATTGAGTTACAGTTTGTTCCTCATTGTAATACCCGAAAGGCTCTTCCATTATAGAGTTACAGTTTGTTCCTCATTGTAATACCTGCAGAGCTCACTCATTACGGAGTTAAAGTTTGTTCCTCTTTGTAACACCTGCAGGGCTCACTCATTAATAAGTTATAGATTGTTCCTCATTGTAACACTTGCAGGGCTCCTTCATTCCAGAGTTACAGATTGTTCCTCATTGTAAAACCTGCAGGGGTCACTCATTACTGAGTTACGGTTTGTTCCTCATTGTAACACCTGCAGGGCTCACTCATTACTGAGTTACAGTTTGTTCTTCATTGTAACACCTTGCAGGGCTCACTCATTACTGAGTTACAGTTTGCTCCTCTTTGTAACACCTGCAGAGCTCACTCATTAATAAGTTATAGATTGTTCCTCATTGTAACACTTGCAGGGCTCCTTCATTCCAGGGTTACAGTTTGTTCCTCATTGTAAAACCTGCAGGGGTCACTCATTACTGAGTTACGGTTTGTTCCTCATTGTAACACCTGCAGGGCTCACTCATTACTGAGTTAGTTTGTTCTTCATTGTAATACCTGCAGGGCTCCATTCCAGAGTTACAGTTTGTTCCTCATTGTAATACCTGCAGGGCTCACTCATTACTGAGTTACAGATTGTTCTTCATTGTAACACCTTGCAGGGCTCACTCATTACTGAGTTACAGTTTGTTCCTCTTTGTAACACCTGCAGGGCTCACTCATTAATAAGTTATAGATTGTTCCTCATTGTAACACTTGCAGGGCTTTTTCATTCAAGAGTTACAGTTTGTTCCTCATTGTAAAACCTGCAGGGGTCACTCATTACTGAGTTACAGTTTGTTCCTCATTGTAACACCTTGCAGGGCTCCTTCATTCCAGAGTTACAGTTTGCTCCTCTTTGTAACACCTGCAGAGCTCACTCATTAATAATTTATAGATTGTTCCTCATTGTAACACTTGCAGGGCTCCTTCATTCCAGGGTTACAGTTTGTTCCTCATTGTAAAACCTGCAGGGGTCACTCATTACTGAGTTACGGTTTGTTCCTCATTGTAACACCTGCAGGGCTCACTCATTACTGAGTTACAGTTTGTTCTTCATTGTAATACCTGCAGGGCTCCATTCCAGAGTTACAGTTTGTTCCTCATTGTAATACCTGCAGGGCTCACTCATTACTGAGTTACCGTTTGTTTCTCATTGTAACATCTTGCAGGGCTCACTCATTACTGAGTTACAGTTTGTTCCTCATTGTAATACCCGAAGGGCTCTTCCATTCCACAGTTACAGTTTGTTCCTCATTGTAATCCCTGCAAGGCTCTTTCATTACAGAGTCACAGTTTGTTCCTCTTTGTAACACCTGCAGGGCTCACTCATTACTGAGTTACAGATTGTTCCTCATTGTAACACCTGCAGGGCTCCTTCATTCCAGAGTTACAGTTTCTTCCTCATTGTAATACCTGCAGGGCTCACTCATTACTGAGTTATAGTTTGTTCCTCTTTGTAACATCTGCAGGGCTCACTCATTACTGAGTTACAGTTTGTTCCTCATTGTAACACCTTGCAGGGCTCACTCATTACTGAGTTACAGTTTGTTCCTCTTTGTAACACCTGCAGGGCTCACTCATTAATAAGTTATAGATTGTTCCTCAATGTAACACATGCAGTGCTCCTTCATTCCAGAGTTACAGTTTGTTCCTCATTGTAAAACCTGCAGGGCTCACTCATTACTGAGTTACAGTTTGTTCCTCATTGTAACACCTGCAGGGCTCACTCATTACTGAGTTACAGTTTGTTTCTCATTGTAACACCTTGCAGGGCTCACTCATTACTGAGTTACCGTTTGTTTCTCATTGTAACACCTTGCAGGGCTCACTCATTACTGAGTTACAGTTTGTTCCTCATTGTAATACCCGAAGGGCTCTTCCATTCCAGAGTTACAGTTTGTTCCTCATTGTAATACCTGCAGTACTCACTCATTATTGAGTTACAGTTTGTTCCTCATTGTAACACCTTGCAGGGCTCACTCATTACTGAGTTACAGTTTGTTCCTCATTGTAAAACCTGCAGGGCTCACTCATTACAGAGTTACAGTTTGTTCCTCATTTGATACATGCAGGGCTCACGCACTACTGAATTATAGAGTGTTCCTCATTTAAATACCTGCAGGGCTCTTTCATTACAGAGTCACAGTTTGTTAAACTTTGTAACACCTGCAGGGCTCACTCATTACTGAGTTATAGATTGTTCCTCATTGTAACACCTGCAGGGCTCCTTCATTCCAGAGTTACAGTTTGTTCCTCATTGTAAAACCTGCCCTGGTCACTCATTACTGAGTTACGGTTTGTTCCTCATTGTAACACCTGCAGGGCTCACTCATTACTGAGTTACAGATTGTTCCTCATTGTAGCACCTTGCAGGACTCACTCCTTACTGAGTTACAGTTTGTTCCTCATTGTAATACCCGAAGGGCTCTTCCATTCCAGAGTTACAGTTTGTTCCTCATTGTAATACCTGCAGGGCTCACTCATTACGGAGTTAAAGTTTGTTCCTCTTTGTAACACCTGCAGGGCTCACTCATTAATAAGTTATAGATTGTTCCTCATTGTAACACTTGCAGGGCTCCTTCATTCCAGAGTTACAGTTTGTTCCTCATTGTAAAACCTGCAGGGGTCACTCATTACTGAGTTACGGTTTGTTCCTCATTGTAACACCTGCAGGGCTCACTCATTACTGAGTTACAGTTTGTTCTTCATTGTAACACCTTGCAGGGCTCACTCATTACTGAGTTACAGTTTGCTCCTCTTTGTATCACCTGCAGAGCTCACTCATTAATAAGTTATAGATTGTTCCTCATTGTAACACTTGCAGGGCTCCTTCATTCCAGGGTTACAGTTTGTTCCTCATTGTAAAACCTGCAGGGGTCACTCATTACTGAGTTACGGTTTGTTCCTCATTATAACACCTGCAGGGCTCACTCATTACTGAGTTACAGTTTGTTCTTCATTGTAATACCTGCAGGGCTCCATTCCAGAAATACAGTTTGTTCCTCATTGTAATACCTGCAGGGCTCACTCATTACTGAGTTACAGATTGTTCCTCATTGTAACACCTTGCAGGGCTCACTCATTACTGAGTTACCGTTTGTTTCTCATTGTAACATCTTGCAGGGCTCACTCATTACTGAGTTACAGTTTGTTCCTCATTGTAATACCCGAAGGGCTCTTCCATTCCACAGTTACAGTTTGTTCCTCATTGTAATCCCTGCAAGGCTCTTTCATTACAGAGTCACAGTTTGTTCCTCTTTGTAACACCTGCAGGGCTCACTCATTAATAAGTTATAGATTGTTCCTCATTGTAACACTTGCAGGGCTCCTTCATTCCAGAGTTACAGTTTGTTCCTCATTGTAAAACCTGCAGGGGTCACTCATTACTGAGTTACGGTTTGTTCCTCATTGTAACACCTGCAGGGCTCCTTCATTCCAGAGTTACAGTTTGTTCCTCATTGTAACACCTGCAGGGCTCACTCATTACTGAGTTACAGTTTGTTCCTCATTGTAACACCTTGCAGGGCTCACTCATTACTGAGTTACAGTTTGCTCCTCTTTGTAACACCTGCAGAGCTCACTCATTAATAATTTATAGATTGTTCCTCATTGTAACACTTGCAGGGCTCCTTCATTCCAGGGTTACAGTTTGTTCCTCATTGTAAAACCTGCAGGGGTCACTCATTACTGAGTTACGGATTGTTCCTCATTGTAACACCTGCAGGGCTCACTCATTACTGAGTTACAGTTTGTTCTTCATTGTAATACCTGCAGGGCTCCATTCCAGAGTTACAGTTTGTTCCTCATTGTAATACCTGCAGGGCTCCATTCCAGAGTTACAGATTGTTCCTCATTGTAACACCTTGCAGGGCTCACTCATTACTGAGTTACAGTTTGTTTCTCATTGTAGCACCTTGCAGGACTCACTCCTTACTGAGTTACAGTTTGTTCCTCATTGTAATACCCGAAAGGCTCTTCCATTATAGAGTTACAGTTTGTTCCTCATTGTAATACCTGCAGAGCTCACTCATTACGGAGTTAAAGTTTGTTCCTCTTTGTAACACCTGCAGGGCTCACTCATTACTGAGTTACAGATTGTTCTTCATTGTAACACCTTGCAGGGCTCACTCATTACTGAGTTACAGTTTGTTCCTCTTTGTAACACCTGCAGGGCTCACTCATTAATAAGTTATAGATTGTTCCTCATTGTAACACTTGCAGGGCTTTTTCATTCAAGAGTTACAGTTTGTTCCTCATTGTAAAACCTGCAGGGGTCACTCATTACTGAGTTACAGTTTGTTCCTCATTGTAACACCTTGCAGGGCTCCTTCATTCCAGAGTTACAGTTTGCTCCTCTTTGTAACACCTGCAGAGCTCACTCATTAATAATTTATAGATTGTTCCTCATTGTAACACTTGCAGGGCTCCTTCATTCCAGGGTTACAGTTTGTTCCTCATTGTAAAACCTGCAGGGGTCACTCATTACTGAGTTACGGTTTGTTCCTCATTGTAACACCTGCAGGGCTCACTCATTACTGAGTTACAGTTTGTTCTTCATTGTAATACCTGCAGGGCTCCATTCCAGAGTTACAGTTTGTTCCTCATTGTAATACCTGCAGGGCTCACTCATTACTGAGTTACCGTTTGTTTCTCATTGTAACATCTTGCAGGGCTCACTCATTACTGAGTTACAGTTTGTTCCTCATTGTAATACCCGAAGGGCTCTTCCATTCCACAGTTACAGTTTGTTCCTCATTGTAATCCCTGCAAGGCTCTTTCATTACAGAGTCACAGTTTGTTCCTCTTTGTAACACCTGCAGGGCTCACTCATTACTGAGTTACAGATTGTTCCTCATTGTAACACCTGCAGGGCTCCTTCATTCCAGAGTTACAGTTTCTTCCTCATTGTAATACCTGCAGGGCTCACTCATTACTGAGTTATAGTTTGTTCCTCTTTGTAACATCTGCAGGGCTCACTCATTACTGAGTTACAGTTTGTTCCTCATTGTAACACCTTGCAGGGCTCACTCATTACTGAGTTACAGTTTGTTCCTCTTTGTAACACCTGCAGGGCTCACTCATTAATAAGTTATAGATTGTTCCTCAATGTAACACATGCAGTGCTCCTTCATTCCAGAGTTACAGTTTGTTCCTCATTGTAAAACCTGCAGGGCTCACTCATTACTGAGTTACAGTTTGTTCCTCATTGTAACACCTGCAGGGCTCACTCATTACTGAGTTACAGTTTGTTTCTCATTGTAACACCTTGCAGGGCTCACTCATTACTGAGTTACCGTTTGTTTCTCATTGTAACACCTTGCAGGGCTCACTCATTACTGAGTTACAGTTTGTTCCTCATTGTAATACCCGAAGGGCTCTTCCATTCCAGAGTTACAGTTTGTTCCTCATTGTAATACCTGCAGGGCTCACTCATTATTGAGTTACAGTTTGTTCCTCATTGTAACACCTTGCAGGGCTCACTCATTACTGAGTTACAGTTTGTTCCTCATTGTAAAACCTGCAGGGCTCACTCATTACAGAGTTACAGTTTGTTCCTCATTTGATACATGCAGGGCTCACGCACTACTGAATTATAGATTGTTCCTCATTGTAATACCTGCAGGGCTCTTTCATTACAGAGTCACAGTTTGTTAAACTTTGTAACACCTGCAGGGCTCACTCATTACTGAGTTATAGATTGTTCCTCATTGTAACACCTGCAGGGCTCCTTCATTCCAGAGTTACAGTTTGTTCCTCATTGTAAAACCTGCCCTGGTCACTCATTACTGAGTTACGGTTTGTTCCTCATTGTAACACCTGCAGGGCTCACTCATTACTGAGTTACAGATTGTTCCTCATTGTAGCACCTTGCAGGACTCACTCCTTACTGAGTTACAGTTTGTTCCTCATTGTAATACCCGAAGGGCTCTTCCATTCCAGAGTTACAGTTTGTTCCTCATTGTAATACCTGCAGGGCTCACTCATTACGGAGTTAAAGTTTGTTCCTCTTTGTAACACCTGCAGGGCTCACTCATTAATAAGTTATAGATTGTTCCTCATTGTAACACTTGCAGGGCTCCTTCATTCCAGAGTTAAAGTTTGTTCCTTATTGTAAAACCTGCAGGGGTCACTCATTACTGAGTTACGGTTTGTTCCTCATTGTAACACCTGCAGGGCTCACTCATTACTGAGTTACAGTTTGTTCTTCATTGTAACACCTTGCAGGGCTCACTCATTACTGAGTTACAGTTTGCTCCTCTTTGTATCACCTGCAGAGCTCACTCATTAATAAGTTATAGATTGTTCCTCATTGTAACACTTGCAGGGCTCCTTCATTCCAGGGTTACAGTTTGTTCCTCATTGTAAAACCTGCAGGGGTCACTCATTACTGAGTTACGGTTTGTTCCTCATTATAACACCTGCAGGGCTCACTCATTACTGAGTTACAGATTGTTCCTCATTGTAACACCTTGCAGGGCTCACTCATTACTGAGTTACCGTTTGTTTCTCATTGTAACATCTTGCAGGGCTCACTCATTACTGAGTTACAGTTTGTTCCTCATTGTAATACCCGAAGGGCTCTTCCATTCCACAGTTACAGTTTGTTCCTCATTGTAATCCCTGCAAGGCTCTTTCATTACAGAGTCACAGTTTGTTCCTCTTTGTAACACCTGCAGGGCTCACTCATTAATAAGTTATAGATTGTTCCTCATTGTAACACTTGCAGGGCTCCTTCATTCCAGAGTTACAGATTGTTCCTCATTGTAAAACCTGCAGGGGTCACTCATTACTGAGTTACGGTTTGTTCCTCATTGTAACACCTGCAGGGCTCACTCATTACTGAGTTACAGTTTGTTCTTCATTGTAACACCTTGCAGGGCTCACTCATTACTGAGTTACAGTTTGCTCCTCTTTTTAACACCTGCAGAGCTCACTCATTAATAAGTTATAGATTGTTCCTCATTGTAACACTTGCAGGGCTCCTTCATTCCAGGATTACAGTTTGTTCCTCATTGTAAAACCTGCAGGGCTCACTCATTACTGAGTTAGTTTGTTCTTCATTGTAATACCTGCAGGGCTCCATTCCAGACTTACAGTTTGTTCCTCATTGTAATACCTGCAGGGCTCACTCATTACTGAGTTACAGATTGTTCTTCATTGTAACACCTTGCAGGGCTCACTCATTACTGAGTTACAGTTTGTTCCTCTTTGTAACACCTGCAGGGCTCACTCATTAATAAGTTATAGATTGTTCCTCATTGTAACACTTGCAGGGCTCCTTCATTCCAGAGTTACAGTTTGTTCCTCATTGTAAAACCTGCAGGGGTCACTCATTACTGAGTTACGGTTTGTTCCTCATTGTAACACCTGCAGGGCTCCTTCATTCCAGAGTTACAGTTTGTTCCTCATTGTAACACCTGCAGGGCTCACTCATTACTGAGTTACAGTTTGTTCCTCATTGTAACACCTTGCAGGGCTCACTCATTACTGAGTTACAGTTTGCTCCTCTTTGTAACACCTGCAGAGCTCACTCATTAATAATTTATAGATTGTTCCTCATTGTAACACTTGCAGGGCTCCTTCATTCCAGGGTTACAGTTTGTTCCTCATTGTAAAACCTGCAGGGGTCACTCATTACTGAGTTACGGTTTGTTCCTCATTGTAACACCTGCAGGGCTCACTCATTACTGAGTTACAGTTTGTTCTTCATTGTAATACCTGCAGGGCTCCATTCCAGAGTTACAGTTTGTTCCTCATTGTAATACCTGCAGGGCTCACTCATTACTGAGTTACCGTTTCTTTCTCATTGTAACATCTTGCAGGGCTCACTCATTACTGAGTTACAGTTTGTTCCTCATTGTAATACCCGAAGGGCTCTTCCATTCCACAGTTACAGTTTGTTCCTCATTGTAATCCCTGCAAGGCTCTTTCATTACAGAGTCACAGTTTGTTCCTCTTTGTAACACCTGCAGGGCTCACTCATTACTGAGTTACAGATTGTTCCTCATTGTAACACCTGCAGGGCTCCTTCATTCCAGAGTTACAGTTTCTTCCTCATTGTAATACCTGCAGGGCTCACTCATTACTGAGTTATAGTTTGTTCCTCTTTGTAACATCTGCAGGGCTCACTCATTACTGAGTTACCGTTTGTTTCTCATTGTAACACCTTGCAGGGCTCACTCATTACTGAGTTACAGTTTGTTCCTCATTGTAATACCCGAAGGGCTCTTCCATTCCAGAGTTACAGTTTGTTCCTCATTGTAATACCTGCAGGGCTCACTCATTATTGAGTTACAGTTTGTTCCTCATTGTAACACCTTGCAGGGCTCACTCATTACTGAGTTACAGTTTGTTCCTCATTGTAAAACCTGCAGGGCTCACTCATTACAGAGTTACAGTTTGTTCCTCATTTGATACATGCAGGGCTCACGCACTACTGAATTATAGATTGTTCCTCATTGTAATACCTGCAGGGCTCTTTCATTACAGAGTCACAGTTTGTTCAACTTTGTAACACCTGCAGGGCTCACTCATTACTGAGTTATAGATTGTTCCTCATTGTAACACCTGCAGGGCTCCTTCATTCCAGAGTTACAGTTTGTTCCTCATTGTAAAACCTGCCGGGGTCACTCATTACTGAGTTACGGTTTGTTCCTCATTGTAACACCTGCAGGGCTCACTCATTACTGAGTTACAGATTGTTCCTCATTGTAGCACCTTGCAGGACTCACTCCTTACTGAGTTACAGTTTGTTCCTCATTGTAATACCCGAAGGGCTCTTCCATTCCAGAGTTACAGTTTGTTCCTCATTGTAATACCTGCAGGGCTCACTCATTACGGAGTTAAAGTTTGTTCCTCTTTGTAACACCTGCAGGGCTCACTCATTAATAAGTTATAGATTGTTCCTCATTGTAACACTTGCAGGGCTCCTTCATTCCAGAGTTACAGTTTGTTCCTCATTGTAAAACCTGCAGGGGTCACTCATTACTGAGTTACGGTTTGTTCCTCATTGTAACACCTGCAGGGCTCACTCATTACTGAGTTACAGTTTGTTCTTCATTGTAACACCTTGCAGGGCTCACTCATTACTGAGTTACAGTTTGCTCCTCTTTGTAACACCTGCAGAGCTCACTCATTAATAAGTTATAGATTGTTCCTCATTGTAACACTTGCAGGGCTCCTTCATTCCAGGGTTACAGTTTTGTTCCTCATTGTAAAACCTGCAGGGGTCACTCATTACTGAGTTACGGTTTGTTCCTCATTATAACACCTGCAGGGCTCACTCATTACTGAGTTACAGTTTGTTCTTCATTGTAATACCTGCAGGGCTCCATTCCAGAAATACAGTTTGTTCCTCATTGTAATACCTGCAGGGCTCACTCATTACTGAGTTACAGATTGTTCCTCATTGTAACACCTTGCAGGGCTCACTCATTACTGAGTTACAGTTTGTTCCTCATTGTAATACCCGAAGGGCTCTTCCATTCCACAGTTACAGTTTGTTCCTCATTGTAATCCCTGCAAGGCTCTTTCATTACAGAGTCACAGTTTGTTCCTCTTTGTAACACCTGCAGGGCTCACTCATTAATAAGTTATAGATTGTTCCTCATTGTAACACTTGCAGGGCTCCTTCATTCCAGAGTTACAGATTGTTCCTCATTTTAAAACCTGCAGGGGTCACTCATTACTGAGTTACGGTTTGTTCCTCATTGTAACACCTGCAGGGCTCACTCATTACTGAGTTACAGTTTGTTCTTCATTGTAACACCTTGCAGGGCTCACTCATTACTGAGTTACAGTTTGCTCCTCTTTTTAACACCTGCAGAGCTCACTCATTAATAAGTTATAGATTGTTCCTCATTGTAACACTTGCAGGGCTCCTTCATTCCAGGGTTACAGTTTGTTCCTCATTGTAAAACCTGCAGGGGTCACTCATTACTGAGTTACGGTTTGTTCCTCATTGTAACACCTGCAGGGCTCACTCATTACTGAGTTAGTTTGTTCTTCATTGTAATACCTGCAGGGCTCCATTCCAGAGTTACAGTTTGTTCCTCATTGTAATACCTGCAGGGCTCACTCATTACTGAGTTACAGATTGTTCTTCATTGTAACACCTTGCAGGGCTCACTCATTACTGAGTTACAGTTTGTTCCTCTTTGTAACACCTGCAGGGCTCACTCATTAATAAGTTATAGATTGTTCCTCATTGTAACACTTGCAGGGCTCCTTCATTCCAGAGTTACAGTTTGTTCCTCATTGTAAAACCTGCAGGGGTCACTCATTACTGAGTTACGGTTTGTTCCTCATTGTAACACCTGCAGGGCTCCTTCATTCCAGAGTTACAGTTTGTTCCTCATTGTAACACCTGCAGGGCTCACTCATTACTGAGTTACAGTTTGTTCCTCATTGTAACACCTTGCAGGGCTCACTCATTACTGAGTTACAGTTTGCTCCTCTTTGTAACACCTGCAGAGCTCACTCATTAATAATTTATAGATTGTTCCTCATTGTAACACTTGCAGGGCTCCTTCATTCCAGGGTTACAGTTTGTTCCTCATTGTAAAACCTGCAGGGGTCACTCATTACTGAGTTACGGTTTGTTCCTCATTGTAACACCTGCAGGGCTCACTCATTACTGAGTTACAGTTTGTTCTTCATTGTAATACCTGCAGGGCTCCATTCCAGAGTTACAGTTTGTTCCTCATTGTAATACCTGCAGGGCTCACTCATTACTGAGTTACCGTTTGTTTCTCATTGTAATACCCGAAGGGCTCTTCCATTCCACAGTTACAGTTTGTTCCTCATTGTAATACCCGAAGGGCTCTTCCATTCCACAGTTACAATTTGTTCCTCATTGTAATCCCTGCAAGGCTCTTTCATTACAGAGTCACAGTTTGTTCCTCTTTGTAACACCTGCAGGGCTCACTCATTACTGAGTTACAGATTGTTCCTCATTGTAACACCTGCAGGGCTCCTTCATTCCAGAGTTACAGTTTCTTCCTCATTGTAATACCTGCAGGGCTCACTCATTACTGAGTTATAGTTTGTTCCTCTTTGTAACATCTGCAGGGCTCACTCATTACTGAGTTACAGTTTATTCCTCATTGTAACACCTTGCAGGGCTCACTCATTACTGAGTTACAGTTTGTTCCTCTTTGTAACACCTGCAGGGCTCACTCATTACTGAGTTATAGATTGTTCCTCATTGTAACACCTGCAGGGCTCCTTCATTCCAGAGTTACAGTTTGTTCTTCATTGTAATACCTGCAGGGCTCCATTCCAGATTTACAGTTTGTTCCTCATTGTAATACCTGCAGGGCTCACTCATTACTGAGTTACCGTTTGTTTCTCATTGTAACATCTTGCAGGGCTCACTCATTACTGAGTTACAGTTTGTTCCTCATTGTAATACCCGAAGGGCTCTTCCATTCCACAGTTACAGTTTGTTCCTCATTGTAATCCCTGCATGGCTCTTTCATTACAGAGTCACAGTTTGTTCCTCTTTGTAACACCTGCAGGGCTCACTCATTACTGAGTTACAGATTGTTCCTCATTGTAACACCTGCAGGGCTCCTTCATTCCAGAGTTACAGTTTCTTCCTCATTGTAATACCTGCAGGGCTCACTCATTACTGAGTTATAGTTTGTTCCTCTTTGTAACATCTGCAGGGCTCACTCATTACTGAGTTACAGTTTGTTCCTCATTGTAACACCTTGCAGGGCTCACTCATTACTGAGTTACAGTTTGTTCCTCTTTGTAACACCTGCAGGGCTCACTCATTAATAAGTTATAGATTGTTCCTCAATGTAACACATGCAGTGCTCCTTCATTCCAGAGTTACAGTTTGTTCCTCATTGTAAAACCTGCAGGGGTCACTCATTACTGAGTTACAGTTTGTTCCTCATTGTAACACCTGCAGGGCTCACTCATTACTGAGTTACAGTTTGTTTCTCATTGTAACACCTTGCAGGGCTCACTCATTACTGAGTTACCGTTTGTTTCTCATTGTAACACCTTGCAGGGCTCACTCATTACTGAGTTACAGTTTGTTCCTCATTGTAATACCCGAAGGGCTCTTCCATTCCAGAGTTACAGTTTGTTCCTCATTGTAATACCTGCAGGGCTCACTCATTACGGAGTTAAAGTTTGTTCCTCTTTGTAACACCTGCAGGGCTCACTCATTAATAAGTTATAGATTGTTCCTCATTGTAACACTTGCAGGGCTCCTTCATTCCAGAGTTACAGTTTGTTCCTCATTGTAAAACCTGCAGGGGTCACTCATTACTGAGTTACGGTTTGTTCCTCATTGTAACACCTGCAGGGCTCACTCATTACTGAGTTACAGTTTGTTCTTCATTGTAACACCTTGCAGGGCTCACTCATTACTGAGTTACAGTTTGCTCCTCTTTGTAACACCTGCAGAGCTCACTCATTAATAAGTTATAGATTGTTCCTCATTATAACACTTGCAGGGCTCCTTCATTCCAGGGTTACAGTTTTGTTCCTCATTGTAAAACCTGCAGGGGTCACTCATTACTGAGTTACGGTTTGTTCCTCATTATAACACCTGCAGGGCTCACTCATTACTGAGTTACAGTTTGTTCTTCATTGTAATACCTGCAGGGCTCCATTCCAGAAATACAGTTTGTTCCTCATTGTAATACCTGCAGGGCTCACTCATTACTGAGTTACAGATTGTTCCTCATTGTAACACCTTGCAGGGCTCACTCATTACTGAGTTACAGTTTGTTCCTAATTGTAATACCCGAAGGGCTCTTCCATTCCACAGTTACAGTTTGTTCCTCATTGTAATCCCTGCAAGGCTCTTTCATTACAGAGTCACAGTTTGTTCCTCTTTGTAACACCTGCAGGGCTCACTCATTAATAAGTTATAGATTGTTCCTCATTGTAACACTTGCAGGGCTCCTTCATTCCAGAGTTACAGATTGTTCCTCATTGTAAAACCTGCAGGGGTCACTCATTACTGAGTTACGGTTTGTTCCTCATTGTAACACCTGCAGGGCTCACTCATTACTGAGTTACAGTTTGTTCTTCATTGTAACACCTTGCAGGGCTCACTCATTACTGAGTTACAGTTTGCTCCTCTTTTTAACACCTGCAGAGCTCACTCATTAATAAGTTATAGATTGTTCCTCATTGTAACACTTGCAGGGCTCCTTCATTCCAGGGTTACAGTTTGTTCCTCATTGTAAAACCTGCAGGGGTCACTCATTACTGAGTTACGGTTTGTTCCTCATTGTAACACCTGCAGGGCTCACTCATTACTGAGTTAGTTTGTTCTTCATTGTAATACCTGCAGGGCTCCATTCCAGAGTTACAGTTTGTTCCTCATTGTAATACCTGCAGGGCTCACTCATTACTGAGTTACAGATTGTTCTTCATTGTAACACCTTGCAGGGCTCACTCATTACTGAGTTACAGTTTGTTCCTCTTTGTAACACCTGCAGGGCTCACTCATTAATAAGTTATAGATTGTTCCTCATTGTAACACTTGCAGGGCTCCTTCATTCCAGAGTTACAGTTTGTTCCTCATTGTAAAACCTGCAGGGGTCACTCATTACTGAGTTACGGTTTGTTCCTCATTGTAACACCTGCAGGGCTCCTTCATTCCAGAGTTACAGTTTGTTCCTCATTGTAACACCTGCAGGGCTCACTCATTACTGAGTTACAGTTTGTTCCTCATTGTAACACCTTGCAGGGCTCACTCATTACTGAGTTACAGTTTGCTCCTCTTTGTAACACCTGCAGAGCTCACTCATTAATAATTTATAGATTGTTCCTCATTGTAACACTTGCAGGGCTCCTTCATTCCAGGGTTACAGTTTGTTCCTCATTGTAAAACCTGCAGGGGTCACTCATTACTGAGTTACGGTTTGTTCCTCATTGTAACACCTGCAGGGCTCACTCATTACTGAGTTACAGTTTGTTCTTCATTGTAATACCTGCAGGGCTCCATTCCAGAGTTACAGTTTGTTCCTCATTGTAATACCTGCAGGGCTCACTCATTACTGAGTTACCGTTTGTTTCTCATTGTAATACCCGAAGGGCTCTTCCATTCCACAGTTACAGTTTGTTCCTCATTGTAATACCCGAAGGGCTCTTCCATTCCACAGTTACAATTTGTTCCTCATTGTAATCCCTGCAAGGCTCTTTCATTACAGAGTCACAGTTTGTTCCTCTTTGTAACACCTGCAGGGCTCACTCATTACTGAGTTACAGATTGTTCCTCATTGTAACACCTGCAGGGCTCCTTCATTCCAGAGTTACAGTTTCTTCCTCATTGTAATACCTGCAGGGCTCACTCATTACTGAGTTATAGTTTGTTCCTCTTTGTAACATCTGCAGGGCTCACTCATTACTGAGTTACAGTTTATTCCTCATTGTAACACCTTGCAGGGCTCACTCATTACTGAGTTACAGTTTGTTCCTCTTTGTAACACCTGCAGGGCTCACTCATTACTGAGTTATAGATTGTTCCTCATTGTAACACCTGCAGGGCTCCTTCATTCCAGAGTTACAGTTTGTTCTTCATTGTAATACCTGCAGGGCTCCATTCCAGAGTTACAGTTTGTTCCTCATTGTAATACCTGCAGGGCTCACTCATTACTGAGTTACCGTTTGTTTCTCATTGTAACATCTTGCAGGGCTCACTCATTACTGAGTTACAGTTTGTTCCTCATTGTAATACCCGAAGGGCTCTTCCATTCCACAGTTACAGTTTGTTCCTCATTGTAATCCCTGCAAGGCTCTTTCATTACAGAGTCACAGTTTGTTCCTCTTTGTAACACCTGCAGGGCTCACTCATTACTGAGTTACAGATTGTTCCTCATTGTAACACCTGCAGGGCTCCTTCATTCCAGAGTTACAGTTTCTTCCTCATTGTAATACCTGCAGGGCTCACTCATTACTGAGTTATAGTTTGTTCCTCTTTGTAACATCTGCAGGGCTCACTCATTACTGAGTTACAGTTTGTTCCTCATTGTAACACCTTGCAGGGCTCACTCATTACTGAGTTACAGTTTGTTCCTCTTTGTAACACCTGCAGGGCTCACTCATTAATAAGTTATAGATTGTTCCTCAATGTAACACATGCAGTGCTCCTTCATTCCAGAGTTACAGTTTGTTCCTCATTGTAAAACCTGCAGGGGTCACTCATTACTGAGTTACAGTTTGTTCATCATTGTAACACCTGCAGGGCTCACTCATTACTGAGTTACAGTTTGTTTCTCATTGTAACACCTTGCAGGGCTCACTCATTACTGAGTTACCGTTTGTTTCTCATTGTAACACCTTGCAGGGCTCACTCATTACTGAGTTAAAGTTTGTTCCTCATTGTAATACCCGAAGGGCTCTTCCATTCCAGAGTTACAGTTTGTTCCTCATTGTAATACCTGCAGGGCTCACTCATTATTGAGTTACAGTTTGTTCCTCATTGTAACACCTTGCAGGGCTCACTCATTACTGATTTACAGTTTGTTCCTCATTGTAAAACCTGCAGGGCTCACTCATTACAGAGTTACAGTTTGTTCCTCATTTGATACATGCAGGGCTCACGCATTACTGAATTATAAATTGTTCCTCATTGTAATACCTGCAGGGCTCTTTCATTACAGAGTCACAGTTTGTTCCTCTTTGTAACACCTGCAGGGCTCACTCATTACTGAGTTATAGATTGTTCCTCATTGTAACACCTGCAGGGCTCCTTCATTCCAGAGTTACAGTTTGTTCCTCATTGTAAAACCTGCCGGGGTCACTCATTACTGAGTTACGGTTTGTTCCTCATTGTAACACCTGCAGGGCTCACTCATTACTGAGTTACAGATTGTTCCTCATTGTAGCACCTTGCAGGACTCACTCCTTACTGAGTTACAGTTTGTTCCTCATTGTAATACCCGAAGGGCTCTTCCATTCCAGAGTTACAGTTTGTTCCTCATTGTAATACCTGCAGGGCTCACTCATTACGGAGTTAAAGTTTGTTCCTCTTTGTAACACCTGCAGGGCTCACTCATTAATAAGTTATAGATTGTTCCTCATTGTAACACTTGCAGGGCTCCTTCATTCCAGAGTTACAGTTTGTTCCTCATTGTAAAACCTGCAGGGGTCACTCATTACTGAGTTACGGTTTGTTCCTCATTGTAACACCTGCAGGGCTCCCTCATTACTGAGTTACAGTTTGTTCTTCATTGTAACACCTTGCAGGGCTCACTCATTACTGAGTTACAGTTTGCTCCTCTTTGTAACACCTGCAGAGCTCACTCATTAATAAGTTATAGATTGTTCCTCATTGTAACACTTGCAGGGCTCCTTCATTCCAGGGTTACAGTTTGTTCCTCATTGTAAAACCTGCAGGGGTCACTCATTACTGAGTTACGGTTTGTTCCTCATTATAACACCTGCAGGGCTCACTCATTACTGAGTTACAGTTTGTTCTTCATTGTAATACCTGCAGGGCTCCATTCCAGAGTTACAGTTTGTTCCTCATTGTAATACCTGCAGGGCTCACTCATTACGGAGTTAAAGTTTGTTCCTCTTTGTAACACCTGCAGGGCTCACTCATTAATAAGTTATAGATTGTTCCTCATTGTAACACTTGCAGGGCTCCTTCATTCCAGAGTTACAGTTTGTTCCTCATTGTAAAACCTGCAGGGGTCACTCATTACTGAGTTACGGTTTGTTCCTCATTGTAACACCTGCAGGGCTCACTCATTACTGAGTTACAGTTTGTTCTTCATTGTAACACCTTGCAGGGCTCACTCATTACTGTGTTACAGTTTGCTCCTCTTTGTAACACCTGCAGAGCTCACTCATTAATAAGTTATAGATTGTTCCTCATTGTAACACTTGCAGGGCTCCTTCATTCCAGGGTTACAGTTTGTTCCTCATTGTAAAACCTGCAGGGGTCACTCATTACTGAGTTACGGTTTGTTCCTCATTATAACACCTGCAGGGCTCACTCATTACTGAGTTACAGTTTGTTCTTCATTGTAATACCTGCAGGGCTCCATTCCAGAGTTACAGTTTGTTCCTCATTGTAATACCTGCAGGGCTCACTCATTACTGAGTTACAGATTGTTCTTCATTGTAACACCTTGCAGGGCTCACTCATTACTGAGTTACAGTTTGTTCCTCTTTGTAACACCTGCAGGGCTCACTCATTAATAAGTTATAGATTGTTCCTCATTGTAACACTTGCAGGGCTCCTTCATTCCAGAGTTACAGTTTGTTCCTCATTGTAAAACCTGCAGGGGTCACTCATTACTGAGTTACGGTTTGTTCCTCATTGTAACACCTGCAGGGCTCCTTCATTCCAGAGTTACAGTTTGTTCCTCATTGTAACACCTGCAGGGCTCACTCATTACTGAGTTACAGTTTGTTCCTCATTGTAACACCTTGCAGGGCTCACTCATTACTGAGTTACAGTTTGTTCCTCATTGTAATACCCGAAGGGCTCTTCCATTCCACAGTTACAGTTTGTTCCTCATTGTAATCCCTGCAAGGCTCTTTCATTACAGAGTCACAGTTTGTTCCTCTTTGTAACACCTGCAGGGCTCACTCATTAATAAGTTATAGATTGTTCCTCATTGTAACACTTGCAGGGCTCCTTCATTCCAGAGTTACAGATTGTTCCTCATTGTAAAACCTGCAGGGGTCACTCATTACTGAGTTACGGTTTGTTCCTCATTGTAACACCTGCAGGGCTCACTCATTACTGAATTACAGTTTGTTCTTCATTGTAACACCTTGCAGGGCTCACTCATTACTGAGTTACAGTTTGCTCCTCTTTGTAACACCTGCAGAGCTCACTCATTAATAAGTTATAGATTGTTGCTCATTGTAACACTTGCAGGGCTCCTTCATTCCAGGGTTACAGTTTGTTCCTCATTGTAAAACCTGCAGGGGTCACTCATTACTGAGTTACGGTTTGTTCCTCATTGTAACACCTGCAGGGCTCACTCATTACTGAGTTAGTTTGTTCTTCATTGTAATACCTGCAGGGCTCCATTCCAGAGTTACAGTTTGTTCCTCATTGTAATACCTGCAGGGCTCACTCATTACTGAGTTACAGATTGTTCTTCATTGTAACACCTTGCAGGGCTCACTCATTACTGAGTTACAGTTTGTTCCTCTTTGTAACACCTGCAGGGCTCACTCATTAATAAGTTATAGATTGTTCCTCATTGTAACACTTGCAGGGCTCCTTCATTCCAGAGTTACAGTTTGTTCCTTATTGTAAAACCTGCAGGGGTCACTCATTACTGAGTTACGGTTTGTTCCTCATTGTAACACCTGCAGGGCTCACTCATTAATAAGTTATAGATTGTTCCTCATTGTAACACTTGCAGGGCTCCTTCATTCCAGAGTTACAGATTGTTCCTCATTGTAATACCTGCAGGGCTCACTCATTACGGAGTTAAAGTTTGTTCCTCTTTGTAACACCTGCAGGGCTCACTCATTAATAAGTTATAGATTGTTCCTCATTGTAACACTTGCAGGGCTCCTTCATTCCAGAGTTACAGTTTGTTCCTCATTGTAAAACCTGCAGGGGTCACTCATTACTGAGTTACGGTTTGTTCCTCATTGTAACACCTGCAGGGCTCACTCATTACTGAGTTACAGTTTGTTCTTCATTGTAACACCTTGCAGGGCTCACTCATTACTGAGTTACAGTTTGCTCCTCTTTGTAACACCTGCAGAGCTCACTCATTAATAAGTTATAGATTGTTCTTCATTGTAATACCTGCAGGGCTACATTCCAGAGTTACAGTTTGTTCCTCATTGTAATACCTGCAGGGCTCACTCATTACTGAGTTACAGATTGTTCCTCATTGTAACACCTTGCAGGGCTCACTCATTACTGAGTTACCGTTGGTTTCTCATTGTAACATCTTGCAGGGCTCACTCATTACTGAGTTACAGTTTGTTCCTCATTGTAATACCCGAAGGGCTCTTCCATTCCACAGTTACAGTTTGTTCCTCATTGTAATACCTGCAGGGCTCACTCATTATTGAGTTACAGTTTGGTCCTCATTGTAACACCTTGCAGGGCTCACTCATTACTGAGTTACAGTTTGTTCCTCATTGTAAAACCTGCAGGGCTCACTCATTACAGAGTTACAGTTTGTTCCTCATTTGATACATGCAGGGCTCACGCATTACTGAATTATAGATTGTTCCTCATTGTAATACCTGCAGGGCTCTTTCATTACAGAGTCACAGTTTGTTCCTCTTTGTAACACCTGCAGGGCTCACTCATTACTGAGTTATAGATTGTTCCTCATTGTAACACCTGCAGGGCTCCTTCATTCCAGAGTTACAGTTTGTTCCTCATTGTAAAACCTGCCGGGGTCACTCATTACTGAGTTACGGTTTGTTCCTCATTGTAACACCTGCAGGGCTCACTCATTACTGAGTTACAGTTTGTTCTTCATTGTAACACCTTGCAGGGCTCCATTCCAGAGTTACAGTTTGTTCCTCATTGTAATACCTGCAGGGCTCACTCATTACTGAGTTACAGATTGTTCCTCAATGTAACACATGCAGTGCTCCTTCATTCCAGAGTTACAGTTTGTTCCTCATTGTAAAACCTGCAGGGGTCACTCATTACTGAGTTATAGTTTGTTTCTCATTGTAACACCTTGCAGGGCTCACTCATTACTGAGTTACCGTTTGTTTCTCATTGTAACACCTTGCAGGGCTCACTCATTACTGAGTTACAGTTTGTTCCTCATTGTAATACCCGAAGGGCTCTTCCATTCCAGAGTTACAGTTTGTTCCTCATTGTAATACCTGCAGGGCTCACTCATTATTGAGTTACAGTTTGTTCCTCATTGTAACACCTTGCAGGGCTCACTCATTACTGAGTTACAGTTTGTTCCTCATTGTAAAACCTGCAGGGCTCACTCATTACAGAGTTACAGTTTGTTCCTCATTTGATACATGCAGGGCTCACGCATTACTGAATTATAGATTGTTCCTCATTGTAATACCTGCAGGGCTCTTTCATTACAGAGTCACAGTTTGTTCCTCTTTGTAACACCTGCAGGGCTCACTCATTACTGAGTTATAGATTGTTCCTCATTGTAACACCTGCAGGGCTCCTTCATTCCAGAGTTACAGTTTGTTCCTCATTGTAAAACCTGCCGGGGTCACTCATTACTGAGTTACGGTTTGTTCCTCATTGTAACACCTGCAGGGCTCACTCATTACTGAATTACAGTTTGTTCTTCATTGTAACACCTTGCAGGGCTCCATTCCAGAGTTACAGTTTGTTCCTCATTGTAATACCTGCAGGGCTCACTCATTACTGAGTTACAGATTGTTCCTCATTTTAACACCTTGCAGGGCTCACTCATTACTGAGTTACAGTTTGTTTCTCATTGTAGCACCTTGCAGGACTCACTCCTTACTGAGTTACAGTTTGTTCCTCATTGTAATACCCGAAGGGCTCTTCCATTCCAGAGTTACAGTTTGTTCCTCATTGTAATACCTGCAGGGCTCACTCATTACGGAGTTAAAGTTTGTTCCTCTTTGTAACACCTGCAGGGCTCACTCATTAATAAGTTATAGATTGTTCCTCATTGTAACACTTGCAGGGCTCCTTCATTCCAGAGTTACAGTTTGTTCCTCATTGTAAAACCTGCAGGGGTCACTCATTACTGAGTTACGGTTTGTTCCTCATTGTAACACCTGCAGGGCTCACTCATTACTGAGTTACAGTTTGTTCTTCATTGTAACACCTTGCAGGGCTCACTCATTACTGAGTTACAGTTTGCTCCTCTTTGTAACACCTGCAGAGCTCACTCATTAATAAGTTATAGATTGTTCCTCATTGTAACACTTGCAGGGCTCCTTCATTCCAGGGTTACAGTTTGTTCCTCATTGTAAAACCTGCAGGGGTCACTCATTACTGAGTTACGGTTTGTTCCTCATTATAACACCTGCAGGGCTCACTCATTACTGAGTTACAGTTTGTTCTTCATTGTAATACCTGCAGGGCTACATTCCAGAGTTACAGTTTGTTCCTCATTGTAATACCTGCAGGGCTCACTCATTACTGAGTTACAGATTGTTCCTCATTGTAACACCTTGCAGGGCTCACTCATTACTGAGTTACCGTTGGTTTCTCATTGTAACATCTTGCAGGGCTCACTCATTACTGAGTTACAGTTTGTTCCTCATTGTAATACCCGAATGGCTCTTCCATTCCACAGTTACAGTTTGTTCCTCATTGTAATACCTGCAGGGCTCACTCATTATTGAGTTACAGTTTGTTCCTCATTGTAACACCTTGCAGGGCTCACTCATTACTGAGTTACAGTTTGTTCCTCATTGTAAAACCTGCAGGGCTCACTCATTACAGAGTTACAGTTTGTTCCTCTTTGTAACACCTGCAGGGCTCACTCATTACTGAGTTACAGTTTGTTCTTCATTGTAACACCTGCAGGGCTACATTCCAGAGTTACAGTTTGTTCCTCATTGTAATACCTGCAGGGCTCACTCATTACTGAGTTACAGATTGTTCCTCATTGTAACACCTTGCAGGGCTCACTCATTACTGAGTTACCGTTGGTTTCTCATTGTAACATCTTGCAGGGCTCACTCATTACTGAGTTACAGTTTGTTCCTCATTGTAATACCCGAATGGCTCTTCCATTCCACAGTTACAGTTTGTTCCTCATTGTAATACCTGCAGGGCTCACTCATTATTGAGTTACAGTTTGTTCCTCATTGTAACACCTTGCAGGGCTCACGCATTACTGAATTATAGATTGTTCCTCATTGTAATACCTGCAGGGCTCTTTCATTACAGAGTCACAGTTTGTTCCTCTTTGTAACACCTGCAGGGCTCACTCATTACTGAGTTATAGATTGTTCCTCATTGTAACACCTGCAGGGCTCCTTCATTCCAGAGTTACAGTTTGTTCCTCATTGTAAAACCTGCCGGGGTCACTCATTACTGAGTTACGGTTTGTTCCTCATTGTAACACCTGCAGGGCTCACTCATTACTGAGTTACAGTTTGTTCTTCATTGTAACACCTTGCAGGGCTCCATTCCAGAGTTACAGTTTGTTCCTCATTGTAATACCTGCAGGGCTCACTCATTACTGAGTTACAGATTGTTCCTCATTTTAACACCTTGCAGGGCTCACTCATTACTGAGTTACAGTTTGTTTCTCATTGTAGCACCTTGCAGGACTCACTCCTTACTGAGTTACAGTTTGTTCCTCATTGTAATACCCGAAGGGCTCTTCCATTCCAGAGTTACAGTTTGTTCCTCATTGTAATACCTGCAGGGCTCACTCATTACGGAGTTAAAGTTTGTTCCTCTTTGTAACACCTGCAGGGCTCACTCATTAATAAGTTATAGATTGTTCCTCATTGTAACACTTGCAGGGCTCCTTCATTCCAGAGTTACAGTTTGTTCCTCATTGTAAAACCTGCAGGGGTCACTCATTACTGAGTTACGGTTTGTTCCTCATTGTAACACCTGCAGGGCTCCTTCATTCCAGAGTTACAGTTTGTTCCTCATTGTAACACCTGCAGGGCTCACTCATTACTGAGTTACAGTTTGTTCCTCATTGTAACACCTTGCAGGGCTCACTCATTACTGAGTTACAGTTTGTTCCTCATTGTAATACCCGAAGGGCTCTTCCATTCCACAGTTACAGTTTGTTCCTCATTGTAATCCCTGCAAGGCTCTTTCATTACAGAGTCACAGTTTGTTCCTCTTTGTAACACCTGCAGGGCTCACTCATTAATAAGTTATAGATTGTTCCTCATTGTAACACTTGCAGGGCTCCTTCATTCCAGAGTTACAGATTGTTCCTCATTGTAAAACCTGCAGGGGTCACTCATTACTGAGTTACGGTTTGTTCCTCATTGTAACACCTGCAGGGCTCACTCATTACTGAGTTACAGTTTGTTCTTCATTGTAACACCTTGCAGGGCTCACTCATTACTGAGTTACAGTTTGCTCCTCTTTGTAACACCTGCAGAGCTCACTCATTAATAAGTTATAGATTGTTGCTCATTGTAACACTTGCAGGGCTCCTTCATTCCAGGGTTACAGTTTGTTCCTCATTGTAAAACCTGCAGGGGTCACTCATTACTGAGTTACGGTTTGTTCCTCATTGTAACACCTGCAGGGCTCACTCATTACTGAGTTAGTTTGTTCTTCATTGTAATACCTGCAGGGCTCCATTCCAGAGTTACAGTTTGTTCCTCATTGTAATACCTGCAGGGCTCACTCATTACTGAGTTACAGATTGTTCTTCATTGTAACACCTTGCAGGGCTCACTCATTACTGAGTTACAGTTTGTTCCTCTTTGTAACACCTGCAGGGCTCACTCATTAATAAGTTATAGATTGTTCCTCATTGTAACACTTGCAGGGCTCCTTCATTCCAGAGTTACAGTTTGTTCCTCATTGTAAAACCTGCAGGGGTCACTCATTACTGAGTTACGGTTTGTTCCTCATTGTAACACCTGCTGGGCTCACTCATTAATAAGTTATAGATTGTTCCTCATTGTAACACTTGCAGGGCTCCTTCATTCCAGAGTTACAGATTGTTCCTCATTGTAATACCTGCAGGGCTCACTCATTACGGAGTTAAAGTTTGTTCCTCTTTGTAACACCTGCAGGGCTCACTCATTAATAAGTTATAGATTGTTCCTCATTGTAACACTTGCAGGGCTCCTTCATTCCAGAGTTACAGTTTGTTCCTCATTGTAAAACCTGCAGGGGTCACTCATTACTGAGTTACGGTTTGTTCCTCATTGTAACACATGCAGGGCTCACTCATTACTGAGTTACAGTTTGTTCTTCATTGTAACACCTTGCAGGGCTCACTCATTACTGAGTTACAGTTTGCTCCTCTTTGTAACACCTGCAGAGCTCACTCATTAATAAGTTATAGATTGTTCCTCATTGTAACACTTGCAGGGCTCCTTCATTCCAGGGTTACAGTTTGTTCCTCATTGTAAAACCTGCAGGGGTCACTCATTACTGAGTTACGGTTTGTTCCTCATTATAACACCTGCAGGGCTCACTCATTACTGAGTTACAGTTTGTTCTTCATTGTAATACCTGCAGGGCTACATTCCAGAGTTACAGTTTGTTCCTCATTGTAATACCTGCAGGGCTCACTCATTACTGAGTTACAGATTGTTCCTCATTGTAACACCTTGCAGGGCTCACTCATTACTGAGTTACCGTTGGTTTCTCATTGTAACATCTTGCAGGGCTCACTCATTACTGAGTTACAGTTTGTTCCTCATTGTAATACCCGAAGGGCTCTTCCATTCCACAGTTACAGTTTGTTCCTCATTGTAATACCTGCAGGGCTCACTCATTATTGAGTTACAGTTTGTTCCTCATTGTAACACCTTGCAGGGCTCACTCATTACTGAGTTACAGTTTGTTCATCATTGTAAAACCTGCAGGGCTCACTCATTACAGAGTTACAGTTTGTTCCTCATTTGATACATGCAGGGCTCACGCATTACTGAATTATAGATTGTTCCTCATTGTAATACCTGCAGGGCTCTTTCATTACAGAGTCACAGTTTGTTCCTCTTTGTAACACCTGCAGGGCTGACTCATTACTGAGTTATAGATTGTTCCTCATTGTAACACCTGCAGGGCTCCTTCATTCCAGAGTTACAGTTTGTTCCTCATTGTAAAACCTGCCGGGGTCACTCATTACTGAGTTACGGTTTGTTCCTCATTGTAACACCTGCAGGGCTCACTCATTACTGAGTTACAGTTTGTTCCTCATTGTAACACCTTGCAGGGCTCACTCATTACTGAGTTACAGTTTGTTCCTCTTTGTAACACCTGCAGGGCTCACTCATTAATAAGTTATAGATTGTTCCTCAATGTAACACATGCAGTGCTCCTTCATTCCAGAGTTACAGTTTGTTCCTCATTGTAAAACCTGCAGGGGTCACTCATTACTGAGTTACAGTTTGTTTCTCATTGTAACACCTTGCAGGGCTCACTCATTACTGAGTTACCGTTTGTTTCTCATTGTAACACCTTGCAGGGCTCACTCATTACTGAGTTACAGTTTGTTCCTCATTGTAATACCCGAAGGGCTCTTCCATTCCAGAGTTACAGTTTGTTCCTCATTGTAATAAATGCAGGGCTCACTCATTATTGAGTTACAGTTTGTTCCTCATTGTAACACCTTGCAGGGCTCACTCATTACTGAGTTACAGTTTGTTCCTCATTGTAAAACCTGCAGGGCTCACTCATTACAGAGTTACAGTTTGTTCCTCATTTGATACATGCAGGGCTCACGCATTACTGAATTATAGATTGTTCCTCATTGTAATACCTGCAGGGCTCTTTCATTACAGAGTCACAGTTTGTTCCTCTTTGTAACACCTGCAGGGCTCACTCATTACTGAGTTATAGATTGTTCCTCATTGTAACACCTGCAGGGCTCCTTCATTCCAGAGTTACAGTTTGTTCCTCATTGTAAAACCTGCCGGGGTCACTCATTACTGAGTTACGGTTTGTTCCTCATTGTAACACCTGCAGGGCTCACTCATTACTGAGTTACAGTTTGTTCTTCATTGTAACACCTTGCAGGGCTCCATTCCAGAGTTACAGTTTGTTCCTCATTGTAATACCTGCAGGGCTCACTCATTACTGAGTTACAGATTGTTCCTCATTTTAACACCTTGCAGGGCTCACTCATTACTGAGTTACAGTTTGTTTCTCATTGTAGCACCTTGCAGGACTCACTCCTTACTGAGTTACAGTTTGTTCCTCATTGTAATACCCGAAGGGCTCTTCCATTCCAGAGTTACAGTTTGTTCCTCATTGTAATACCTGCAGGGCTCACTCATTACGGAGTTAAAGTTTGTTCCTCTTTGTAACACCTGCAGGGCTCACTCATTAATAAGTTATAGATTGTTCCTCATTGTAACACTTGCAGGGCTCCTTCATTCCAGAGTTACAGTTTGTTCCTCATTGTAAAACCTGCAGGGGTCACTCATTACTGAGTTACGGTTTGTTCCTCATTGTAACACCTGCAGGGCTCACTCATTACTGAGTTACAGTTTGTTCTTCATTGTAACACCTTGCAGGGCTCACTCATTACTGAGTTACAGTTTGCTCCTCTTTGTAACACCTGCAGAGCTCACTCGTTAATAAGTTATAGATTGTTCCTCATTGTAACACTTGCAGGGCTCCTTCATTCCAGGGTTACAGTTTGTTCCTCATTGTAAAACCTGCAGGGGTCACTCATTACTGAGTTACGGTTTGTTCCTCATTATAACACCTGCAGGGCTCACTCATTACTGAGTTACAGTTTGTTCTTCATTGTAATACCTGCAGGGCTACATTCCAGAGTTACAGTTTGTTCCTCATTGTAATACCTGCAGGGCTCACTCATTACTGAGTTACAGATTGTTCCTCATTGTAACACCTTGCAGGGCTCACTCATTACTGAGTTACCGTTGGTTTCTCATTGTAACATCTTGCAGGGCTCACTCATTACTGAGTTACAGTTTGTTCCTCATTGTAATACCCGAAGGGCTCTTCCATTCCACAGTTACAGTTTGTTCCTCATTGTAATACCTGCAGGGCTCACTCATTATTGAGTTACAGTTTGTTCCTCATTGTAACACCTTGCAGGGCTCACTCATTACTGAGTTACAGTTTGTTCCTCATTGTAAAACCTGCAGGGCTCACTCATTACAGAGTTACAGTTTGTTCCTCATTTGATACATGCAGGGCTCACGCATTACTGAATTATAGATTGTTCCTCATTGTAATACCTGCAGGGCTCTTTCATTACAGAGTCACAGTTTGTTCCTCTTTGTAACACCTGCAGGGCTCACTCATTACTGAGTTATAGATTGTTCCTCATTGTAACACCTGCAGGGCTCCTTCATTCCAGAGTTACAGTTTGTTCCTCATTGTAAAACCTGCCGGGGTCACTCATTACTGAGTTACGGTTTGTTCCTCATTGTAACACCTGCAGGGCTCACTCATTACTGAGTTACAGTTTGTTCTTCATTGTAACACCTTGCAGGGCTCCATTCCAGAGTTACAGTTTGTTCCTCATTGTAATACCTGCAGGGCTCACTCATTACTGAGTTACAGATTGTTCCTCATTTTAACACCTTGCAGGGCTCACTCATTACTGAGTTACAGTTTGTTTCTCATTGTAGCACCTTGCAGGACTCACTCCTTACTGAGTTACAGTTTGTTCCTCATTGTAATACCCGAAGGGCTCTTCCATTCCAGAGTTACAGTTTGTTCCTCATTGTAATACCTGCAGGGCTCACTCATTACGGAGTTAAAGTTTGTTCCTCTTTGTAACACCTGCAGGGCTCACTCATTAATAAGTTATAGATTGTTCCTCATTGTAACACTTGCAGGGCTCCTTCATTCCAGAGTTACAGTTTGTTCCTCATTGTAAAACCTGCAGGGGTCACTCATTACTGAGTTACGGTTTGTTCCTCATTGTAACACCTGCAGGGCTCACTCATTACTGAGTTACAGTTTGTTCTTCATTGTAATACCTGCAGGGCTACATTCCAGAGTTACAGTTTGTTCCTCATTGTAATACCTGCAGGGCTCACTCATTACTGAGTTACAGATTGTTCCTCATTGTAACACCTTGCAGGGCTCACTCATTACTGAGTTACCGTTGGTTTCTCATTGTAACATCTTGCAGGGCTCACTCATTACTGAGTTACAGTTTGTTCCTCATTGTAATACCCGAAGGGCTCTTCCATTCCACAGTTACAGTTTGTTCCTCATTGTAATCCCTGCAAGGCTCTTTCATTACAGAGTCACAGTTTGTTCCTCTTTGTAACACCTGCAGGGTTCACTCATTACTGAGTTACAGATTGTTCCTCATTGTAACACCTGCAGGGCTCCTTCATTTCAGAGTTACAGTTTCTTCCTCATTGTAATACCTGCAGGGCTCACTCATTTCTGAGTTATAGTTTGTTCCTCTTTGTAACATCTGCAGGGCTCACTCATTACTGAGTTACAGTTTGTTCCTCATTGTAACACCTTGCAGGGCTCACTCATTACTGAGTTACAGTTTGTTCCTCTTTGTAACACCTGCAGGGCTCACTCATTAATAATTTATAGATTGTTCCTCAATGTAACACATGCAGTGCTCCTTCATTCCAGAGTTACAGTTTGTTCCTCATTGTAAAACCTGCAGGGGTCACTCATTACTGAGTTACAGTTTGTTCCTCATTGTAACACCTGCAGGGCTCACTCATTACTGAGTTACAGTTTGTTTCTCATTGTAACACCTTGCAGGGCTCACTCATTACTGAGTTACCGTTTGTTTCTCATTGTAACACCTTGCAGGGCTCACTCATTACTGAGTTACAGTTTGTTCCTCATTGTAATACCCGAAGGGCTCTTCCATTCCAGAGTTACAGTTTGTTCCTCATTGTAATACCTGCAGGGCTCACTCATTATTGAGTTACAGTTTGTTCCTCATTGTAACACCTTGCAGGGCTCACTCATTACTGAGTTACAGTTTGTCCCTCATTGTAAAACCTGCAGGGCTCACTCATTACAGAGTTACAGTTTGTTCCTCATTTGATACATGCAGGGCTCACGCATTACTGAATTATAGATTGTTTCTCATTGTAATACCTGCAGGGCTCTTTCATTACAGAGTCACAGTTTGTTCCTCTTTGTAACACCTGCAGGGCTCACTCATTACTGAGATATAGATTGTTCCTCATTGTAACACCTGCAGGGCTCCTTCATTCCAGAGTTACAGTTTGTTCCTCATTGTAAAACCTGCAGGGGTCACTCATTACTGAGTTACGGTTTGTTCCTCATTGTAACACCTGCAGGGCTCACTCATTACTGAGTTACAGTTTGTTCTTCATTGTAATACCTGCAGGGCTCCATTCCAGAGTTACAGTTTGATCCTCATTGTAATACCTGCAGGGCTCCATTCCAGAGTTACAGATTGTTCCTCATTGTAACACCTTGCAGGGCTCACTCATTACTGAGTTACATTTTGTTTCTCATTTTAGCAACTTGCAGGACTCACTCCTTACTGAGTTACAGTTTGTTCCTCATTGTAATACCCGAAGGGCTCTTCCATTCCAGAGTTACAGTTTGTTCCTCATTGTAATACCTGCAGGGCTCACTCATTACGGAGTTAAAGTTTGTTCCTCTTTGTAACACCTGCACGGCTCACTCATTAATAACTTACATATTTTTCCTCATTGTAACACTTGCAGGGCTCCTTCATTCCAGAGTTACAGATTGTTCCTCATTGTAAAACCTGCAGGGGTCACTCATTACTGAGTTACGGTTTGTTCCTCATTGTAACACCTGCAGGGCTCACTCATTACTGAGTTACAGTTTGTTCTTCATTGTAACACCTTGCAGGGCTCACTCATTACTGAGTTACAGTTTGCTCCTCTTTGTAACACCTGCAGAGCTCACTCATTAATAAGTTATAGATTGTTCCTCATTGTAACACTTGCAGGGCTCCTTCATTCCAGGGTTACAGTTTGTTCCTCATTGTAAAACCTGCAGGGGTCACTCATTACTGAGTTACGGTTTGTTCCTCATTGTAACACCTGCAGGGCTCACTCATTACTGAGTTACCGTTTGTTCTTCATTGTAATACCTGCAGGGCTCCATTCCAGAGTTACAGTTTGTTCCTCATTGTAATACCTGCAGGGCTCACTCATTACTGAGTTACAGATTGTTCCTCATTGTAACACCTTGCAGGGCTCACTCATTACTGAGTTACCGTTTGTTTCTCATTGTAACACCTTGCAGGGCTCACTCATTACTGAGTTACAGTTTGTTCCTCATTGTAATACCCGAAGGGCTCTTCCATTCCACATTTACAGTTTGTTCCTCATTGTAATCCCTGCAAGGCTCTTTCATTAAAGAGTCTCAGTTTGTTCCTCTTTGTAACACCTGCAGGGCTCACTCATTACTGAGTTACAGATTGTTCCTTATTGTAACACCTGCAGGGCTCACTCATTACTGAGTTACAGTTTGTTCCTCATTGTAACACCTTGCAGGGCTCACTCATTACTGAGTTACAGTTTGTTCCTCTTTGTAACACCTGCAGGGCTCACTCATTAATAAGTTATAGATTGTTCCTCATTGTAACACATGCAGTGCTCCTTCATTCCAGAGTTACAGTTTGTTCCTCATTGTAAAACCTGCAGGGGTCACTCATTACTGTGTTACGGTTTGTTCCTCATTTTAACACCTGCAGGGCTCACTCATTACTGAGTTACAGTTTGTTCTTCATTGTAATACCTGCAGGGCTCCATTCCAGAGTTACAGTTTGTTCCTCTTTGTAATACCTGCAGGGCTCACTCATTACTGAGTTACAGATTGTTACTCATTGTATCACTTGCAGGGCTCCTTCATTCCAGTGTTACAGTTTCTTCTTTATTGTATAACCTGCAGGGCTCACTCATTACTGAGTTATAGTTTGTTCCTCTTTGTAACATATGCAGGGCTCACTCATTACTGAGTTACAGATTGTTCCTCATTGTAACACTTGCAGGGCTCCTCCATTCCAGAGTTACAGTTTCTTCCTCATTGTAAAACCTGCAGCAGTCACTCATTACTGAGTTACGGTTTGTTCCTCATTGTAACACCTGCAGGGCTCACTCATTACTGAGTTACAGTTTGTTCTTCATTGTAATACCTGCAGGGCTCCATTCCAGAGTTACAGTTTGTTCCTCATTGTAACACCTTGCAGGGCTCACTCATTACTGAGTTACAGTTTGTTTCTCATTGTAACACCTTGCAGGGCTAACTCACTACTGAGTTACCGTTTGTTTCTCATTGTAACACCTTGCAGGGCTCACTCATTACTGAGTTACAGATTGTTCCTCATTGTAATACCCGAAGGGCTCTTCCATTCCAGAGTTACAGTTTGTTCCTCATTGTAATACCTGCAGGGCTCACTCATTACGGAGTTACAGTTTGTTCCTCATTGTAACACCTTGCAGGGCTCACTCATTACTGAGTTACAGTTTGTTCCTCTTTGTAACACCTGCAGGGCTCACTCATTAATAAGTTATAGATTGTTCCTCATTGTAACACTTGCAGGGCTCCTTCATTCCAGAGTTACAGTTTGTTCCTCATTGTAAAACCTGCAGGGGTCACTCATTACTGAGTTACGGTTTGTTCCTCATTGTAACACCTGCAGGGCTGCTTCATTCCAGAGTTACAGTTTGTTCCTCATTGTAACACCTGCAGGGCTCACTCATTACTGAGTTACAGTTTGTTCCTCATTGTAACACCTGCAGGGCTCACTCATTACTGAGTTACAGTTTGTTTCTCATTGTAACACCTTGCAGGGCTCACTCATTACTGAGTTACCGTTTGTTTCTCATTGTAACATCTTGCAGGGCTCACTCATTACTGAGTTACAGTTTGTTCCTCATTGTAATACCCGAAGGGCTCTTCCATTCCACAGTTACAGTTTGTTCCTCATTGTAATCCCTGCAAGGCTCTTTCATTACAGAGTCACAGTTTGTTCCTCTTTGTAACACCTGCAGGGTTCACTCATTACTGAGTTACAGATTGTTCCTCATTGTAACACCTGCAGGGCTCCTTCATTTCAGAGTTACAGTTTCTTCCTCATTGTAATACCTGCAGGGCTCACTCATTTCTGAGTTATAGTTTGTTCCTCTTTGTAACATCTGCAGGGCTCACTCATTACTGAGTTACAGTTTGTTCCTCATTGTAACACCTTGCAGGGCTCACTCATTCCAGAGTTACAGTTTGTTCCTCTTTGTAACACCTGCAGGGCTCACTCATTAATAATTTATAGATTGTTCCTCAATGTAACACTTGCAGGGCTCCTTCATTCCAGAGTTACAGTTTGTTCCTCATTGTAACACCTGCAGGGCTCACTCATTACTGAGTTACAGTTTGTTCCTCATTGTAACACCTGCAGGGCTCACTCATTACTGAGTTACAGTTTGTTTCTCATTGTAACACCTTGCAGGGCTCACTCATTACTGAGTTACCGTTTGTTTCTCATTGTAACACCTTGCAGGGCTCACTCATTACTGAGTTACAGTTTGTTCCTCATTGTAATACCCGAAGGGCTCTTCCATTCCAGAGTTACAGTTTGTTCCTCATTGTAATACCTGCAGGGCTCACTCATTATTGAGTTACGGTTTGTTCCTCATTGTAACACCTGCAGGGCTGCTTCATTCCAGAGTTACAGTTTGTTCCTCATTTTAACACCTGCAGGGCTCACTCATTACTGAGTTACAGTTTGTTCTTCATTGTAATACCTGCAGGGCTCCATTCCAGAGTTACAGTTTGTTCCTCTTTGTAATACCTGCAGGGCTCACTCATTACTGAGTTACAGATTGTTACTCATTGTATCACTTGCAGGGCTCCTTCATTCCAGTGTTACAGTTTCTTCTTTATTGTATAACCTGCAGGGCTCACTCATTACTGAGTTATAGTTTGTTCCTCTTTGTAACATATGCAGGGCTCACTCATTACTGAGTTACAGATTGTTCCTCATTGTAACACTTGCAGGGCTCCTCCATTCCAGAGTTACAGTTTCTTCCTCATTGTAAAACCTGCAGCAGTCACTCATTACTGAGTTACGGTTTGTTCCTCATTGTAACACCTGCAGGGCTCACTCATTACTGAGTTACAGTTTGTTCTTCATTGTAATACCTGCAGGGCTCCATTCCAGAGTTACAGTTTGTTCCTCATTGTAACACCTTGCAGGGCTCACTCATTACTGAGTTACAGTTTGTTTCTCATTGTAACACCTTGCAGGGCTCACTCACTACTGAGTTACCGTTTGTTTCTCATTGTAAAACCTTGCAGGGCTCACTCATTACTGAGTTACAGATTGTTCCTCATTGTAATACCCGAAGGGCTCTTCCATTCCAGAGTTACAGTTTGTTCCTCATTGTAATACCTGCAGGGCTCACTCATTACGGAGTTACAGTTTGTTCCTCATTGTAACACCTTGCAGGGCTCACTCATTACTGAGTTACAGTTTGTTCCTCTTTGTAACACCTGCAGGGCTCACTCATTAATAAGTTATAGATTGTTCCTCATTGTAACACTTGCAGGGCTCCTTCATTCCAGAGTTACAGTTTGTTCCTCATTGTAAAACCTGCAGGGGTCACTCATTACTGAGTTACGGTTTGTTCCTCATTGTAACACCTGCAGGGCTGCTTCATTCCAGAGTTACAGTTTGTTCCTCATTGTAACACCTGCAGGGCTCACTCATTACTGAGTTACAGTTTGTTCCTCATTGTAACACCTGCAGGGCTCACTCATTACTGAGTTACAGTTTGTTTCTCATTGTAACACCTTGCAGGGCTCACTCATTACTGAGTTACCGTTTGTTTCTCATTGTAACATCTTGCAGGGCTCACTCATTACTGAGTTACAGTTTGTTCCTCATTGTAATACCCGAAGGGCTCTTCCATTCCACAGTTACAGTTTGTTCCTCATTGTAATCCCTGCAAGGCTCTTTCATTACAGAGTCACAGTTTGTTCCTCTTTGTAACACCTGCAGGGTTCACTCATTACTGAGTTACAGATTGTTCCTCATTGTAACACCTGCA
This sequence comes from Lampris incognitus, assembly GCF_029633865.1. Taxonomy (NCBI): domain Eukaryota; kingdom Metazoa; phylum Chordata; class Actinopteri; order Lampriformes; family Lampridae; genus Lampris; species Lampris incognitus. Next base: position 69,107,944 of record NC_079211.1, on the reverse strand, counting down.
GGGCTCCTTCATTTCAGAGTTACAGTTTCTTCCTCATTGTAATACCTGCAGGGCTCACTCATTTCTGAGTTATAGTTTGTTCCTCTTTGTAACATCTGCAGGGCTCACTCATTACTGAGTTACAGTTTGTTCCTCATTGTAACACCTTGCAGGGCTCACTCATTCCAGAGTTACAGTTTGTTCCTCTTTGTAACACCTGCAGGGCTCACTCATTAATAAGTTATAGATTGTTCCTCATTGTAACACTTGCAGGGCTCCTTCATTCCAGAGTTACAGTTTGTTCCTCATTGTAAAACCTGCAGGGGTCACTCATTACTGAGTTACGGTTTGTTCCTCATTGTAACACCTGCAGGGCTGCTTCATTCCAGAGTTACAGTTTGTTCCTCATTGTAACACCTGCAGGGCTCACTCATTACTGAGTTACAGTTTGTTCCTCATTGTAACACCTGCAGGGCTCACTCATTACTGAGTTACAGTTTGTTTCTCATTGTAACACCTTGCAGGGCTCACTCATTACTGAGTTACCGTTTGTTTCTCATTGTAACATCTTGCAGGGCTCACTCATTACTGAGTTACAGTTTGTTCCTCATTGTAATACCCGAAGGGCTCTTCCATTCCACAGTTACAGTTTGTTCCTCGTTGTAATCCCTGCAAGGCTCTTTCATTACAGAGTCACAGTTTGTTCCTCTTTGTAACACCTGCAGGGTTCACTCATTACTGAGTTACAGATTGTTCCTCATTGTAACACCTGCAGGGCTCCTTCATTTCAGAGTTACAGTTTCTTCCTCATTGTAATACCTGCAGGGCTCACTCATTTCTGAGTTATAGTTTGTTCCTCTTTGTAACATCTGCAGGGCTCACTCATTACTGAGTTACAGTTTGTTCCTCATTGTAACACCTTGCAGGGCTCACTCATTACTGAGTTACAGTTTGTTCCTCTTTGTAACACCTGCAGGGCTCACTCATTAATAATTTATAGATTGTTCCTCAATGTAACACATGCAGTGCTCCTTCATTCCAGAGTTACAGTTTGTTCCTCATTGTAAAACCTGCAGGGGTCACTCATTACTGAGTTACAGTTTGTTCCTCATTGTAACACCTGCAGGGCTCACTCATTACTGAGTTACAGTTTGTTTCTCATTGTAACACCTTGCAGGGCTCACTCATTACTGAGTTACCGTTTGTTTCTCATTGTAACACCTTGCAGGGCTCACTCATTACTGAGTTACAGTTTGTTCCTCATTGTAATACCCGAAGGGCTCTTCCATTCCAGAGTTACAGTTTGTTCCTCATTGTAATACCTGCAGGGCTCACTCATTATTGAGTTACGGTTTGTTCCTCATTGTAACACCTGCAGGGCTGCTTCATTCCAGAGTTACAGTTTGTTCCTCATTGTAACACCTGCAGGGCTCACTCATTACTGAGTTACAGTTTGTTCCTCATTGTAACACCTGCAGGGCTCACTCATTACTGAGTTACAGTTTGTTTCTCATTGTAACACCTTGCAGGGCTCACTCATTACTGAGTTACCGTTTGTTTCTCATTGTAACATCTTGCAGGGCTCACTCATTACTGAGTTACAGTTTGTTCCTCATTGTAATACCCGAAGGGCTCTTCCATTCCACAGTTACAGTTTGTTCCTCATTGTAATCCCTGCAAGGCTCTTTCATTACAGAGTCACAGTTTGTTCCTCTTTGTAACACCTGCAGGGTTCACTCATTACTGAGTTACAGATTGTTCCTCATTGTAACACCTGCAGGGCTCCTTCATTTCAGAGTTACAGTTTCTTCCTCATTGTAATACCTGCAGGGCTCACTCATTTCTGAGTTATAGTTTGTTCCTCTTTGTAACATCTGCAGGGCTCACTCATTACTGAGTTACAGTTTGTTCCTCATTGTAACACCTTGCAGGGCTCACTCATTACTGAGTTACAGTTTGTTCCTCTTTGTAACACCTGCAGGGCTCACTCATTAATAATTTATAGATTGTTCCTCAATGTAACACATGCAGTGCTCCTTCATTCCAGAGTTACAGTTTGTTCCTCATTGTAAAACCTGCAGGGGTCACTCATTACTGAGTTACAGTTTGTTCCTCATTGTAACACCTGCAGGGCTCACTCATTACTGAGTTACAGTTTGTTTCTCATTGTAACACCTTGCAGGGCTCACTCATTACTGAGTTACCGTTTGTTTCTCATTGTAACACCTTGCAGGGCTCACTCATTACTGAGTTACAGTTTGTTCCTCATTGTAATACCCGAAGGGCTCTTCCATTCCAGAGTTACAGTTTGTTCCTCATTGTAATACCTGCAGGGCTCACTCATTATTGAGTTACAGTTTGTTCCTCATTGTAACACCTTGCAGGGCTCACTCATTACTGAGTTACAGTTTGTCCCTCATTGTAAAACCTGCAGGGCTCACTCATTACAGAGTTACAGTTTGTTCCTCTTTGTAACACCTGCAGGGCTCACTCATTAATAAGTTATAGATTGTTCCTCATTGTAACACTTGCAGGGCTCCTTCATTCCAGAGTTACAGTTTGTTCCTCATTGTAAAACCTGCAGGGGTCACTCATTACTGAGTTACGGTTTGTTCCTCATTGTAACACCTGCAGGGCTGCTTCATTCCAGAGTTACAGTTTGTTCCTCATTGTAACACCTGCAGGGCTCACTCATTACTGAGTTACAGTTTGTTCCTCATTGTAACACCTGCAGGGCTCACTCATTACTGAGTTACAGTTTGTTTCTCATTGTAACACCTTGCAGGGCTCACTCATTACTGAGTTACCGTTTGTTTCTCATTGTAACATCTTGCAGGGCTCACTCATTACTGAGTTACAGTTTGTTCCTCATTGTAATACCCGAAGGGCTCTTCCATTCCACAGTTACAGTTTGTTCCTCATTGTAATCCCTGCAAGGCTCTTTCATTACAGAGTCACAGTTTGTTCCTCTTTGTAACACCTGCAGGGTTCACTCATTACTGAGTTACAGATTGTTCCTCATTGTAACACCTGCAGGGCTCCTTCATTTCAGAGTTACAGTTTCTTCCTCATTGTAATACCTGCAGGGCTCACTCATTTCTGAGTTATAGTTTGTTCCTCTTTGTAACATCTGCAGGGCTCACTCATTACTGAGTTACAGTTTGTTCCTCATTGTAACACCTTGCAGGGCTCACTCATTACTGAGTTACAGTTTGTTCCTCTTTGTAACACCTGCAGGGCTCACTCATTAATAATTTATAGATTGTTCCTCAATGTAACACATGCAGTGCTCCTTCATTCCAGAGTTACAGTTTGTTCCTCATTGTAAAACCTGCAGGGGTCACTCATTACTGAGTTACAGTTTGTTCCTCATTGTAACACCTGCAGGGCTCACTCATTACTGAGTTACAGTTTGTTTCTCATTGTAACACCTTGCAGGGCTCACTCATTACTGAGTTACCGTTTGTTTCTCATTGTAACACCTTGCAGGGCTCACTCATTACTGAGTTACAGTTTGTTCCTCATTGTAATACCCGAAGGGCTCTTCCATTCCAGAGTTACAGTTTGTTCCTCATTGTAATACCTGCAGGGCTCACTCATTATTGAGTTACAGTTTGTTCCTCATTGTAACACCTTGCAGGGCTCACTCATTACTGAGTTACAGTTTGTCCCTCATTGTAAAACCTGCAGGGCTCACTCATTACAGAGTTACAGTTTGTTCCTCATTTGATACATGCAGGGCTCACGCATTACTGAATTATAGATTGTTTCTCATTGTAATACCTGCAGGGCTCTTTCATTACAGAGTCACAGTTTGTTCCTCTTTGTAACACCTGCAGGGCTCACTCATTACTGAGATATAGATTGTTCCTCATTGTAACACCTGCAGGGCTCCTTCATTCCAGAGTTACAGTTTGTTCCTCATTGTAAAACCTGCAGGGGTCACTCATTACTGAGTTACGGTTTGTTCCTCATTGTAACACCTGCAGGGCTCACTCATTACTGAGTTACAGTTTGTTCTTCATTGTAATACCTGCAGGGCTCCATTCCAGAGTTACAGTTTGATCCTCATTGTAATACCTGCAGGGCTCCATTCCAGAGTTACAGATTGTTCCTCATTGTAACACCTTGCAGGGCTCACTCATTACTGAGTTACATTTTGTTTCTCATTTTAGCAACTTGCAGGACTCACTCCTTACTGAGTTACAGTTTGTTCCTCATTGTAATACCCGAAGGGCTCTTCCATTCCAGAGTTACAGTTTGTTCCTCATTGTAATACCTGCAGGGCTCACTCATTACGGAGTTAAAGTTTGTTCCTCTTTGTAACACCTTTAGGGCTCACTCTTAATAACTTATATATTTTTCCTCATTGTAACACTTGCAGGGCTCCTTCATTCCAGAGTTACAGATTGTTCCTCATTGTAAAACCTGCAGGGGTCACTCATTACTGAGTTACGGTTTGTTCCTCATTGTAACACCTGCAGGGCTCACTCATTACTGAGTTACAGTTTGTTCTTCATTGTAACACCTTGCAGGGCTCACTCATTACTGAGTTACAGTTTGCTCCTCTTTGTAACACCTGCAGAGCTCACTCATTAATAAGTTATAGATTGTTCCTCATTGTAACACTTGCAGGGCTCCTTCATTCCAGGGTTACAGTTTGTTCCTCATTGTAAAACCTGCAGGGGTCACTCATTACTGAGTTACGGTTTGTTCCTCATTGTAACACCTGCAGGGCTCCATTCCAGAGTTACAGTTTGTTCCTCATTGTAATACCTGCAGGGCTCACTCATTACTGAGTTACAGATTGTTCCTCATTGTAACACCTTGCAGGGCTCACTCATTACTGAGTTACCGTTTGTTTCTCATTGTAACACCTTGCAGGGCTCACTCATTACTGAGTTACAGTTTGTTCCTCATTGTAATACCCGAAGGGCTCTTCCATTCCACATTTACAGTTTGTTCCTCATTGTAATCCCTGCAAGGCTCTTTCATTACAGAGTCTCAGTTTGTTCCTCTTTGTAACACCTGCAGGGCTCACTCATTACTGAGTTACAGATTGTTCCTTATTGTAACACCTGCAGGGCTCACTCATTACTGAGTTACAGTTTGTTCCTCATTGTAACACCTTGCAGGGCTCACTCATTACTGAGTTACAGTTTGTTCCTCTTTGTAACACCTGCAGGGCTCACTCATTAATAAGTTATAGATTGTTCCTCATTGTAACACATGCAGTGCTCCTTCATTCCAGAGTTACAGTTTGTTCCTCATTGTAAAACCTGCAGGGGTCACTCATTACTGTGTTACGGTTTGTTCCTCATTTTAACACCTGCAGGGCTCACTCATTACTGAGTTACAGTTTGTTCTTCATTGTAATACCTGCAGGGCTCCATTCCAGAGTTACAGTTTGTTCCTCTTTGTAATACCGGCAGGGCTCACTCATTACTGAGTTACAGATTGTTACTCATTGTATCACTTGCAGGGCTCCTTCATTCCAGTGTTACAGTTTCTTCTTTATTGTATAACCTGCAGGGCTCACTCATTACTGAGTTATAGTTTGTTCCTCTTTGTAACATATGCAGGGCTCACTCATTACTGAGTTACAGATTGTTCCTCATTGTAACACTTGCAGGGCTCCTCCATTCCAGAGTTACAGTTTCTTCCTCATTGTAAAACCTGCAGCAGTCACTCATTACTGAGTTACGGTTTGTTCCTCATTGTAACACCTGCAGGGCTCACTCATTACTGAGTTACAGTTTGTTCTTCATTGTAATACCTGCAGGGCTCCATTCCAGAGTTACAGTTTGTTCCTCATTGTAACACCTTGCAGGGCTCACTCATTACTGAGTTACAGTTTGTTTCTCATTGTAACACCTTGCAGGGCTCACTCACTACTGAGTTACCGTTTGTTTCTCATTGTAACACCTTGCAGGGCTCACTCATTACTGAGTTACAGATTGTTCCTCATTGTAATACCCGAAGGGCTCTTCCATTCCAGAGTTACAGTTTGTTCCTCATTGTAATACCTGCAGGGCTCACTCATTATTGAGTTACAGTTTGTTCCTCATTGTAACACCTTGCAGGGCTCACTCATTACTGAGTTACAGTTTGTTCCTCTTTGTAACACCTGCAGGGCTCACTCATTAATAAGTTATAGATTGTTCCTCATTGTAACACTTGCAGGGCTCCTTCATTCCAGAGTTACAGTTTGTTCCTCATTGTAAAACCTGCAGGGGTCACTCATTACTGAGTTACGGTTTGTTCCTCATTGTAACACCTGCAGGGCTGCTTCATTCCAGAGTTACAGTTTGTTCCTCATTGTAACACCTGCAGGGCTCACTCATTACTGAGTTACAGTTTGTTCCTCATTGTAACACCTGCAGGGCTCACTCATTACTGAGTTACAGTTTGTTTCTCATTGTAACACCTTGCAGGGCTCACTCATTACTGAGTTACCGTTTGTTTCTCATTGTAACACCTTGCAGGGCTCACTCATTACTGAGTTACAGTTTGTTCCTCATTGTAATACCCGAAGGGCTCTTCCATTCCAGAGTTACAGTTTGTTCCTCATTGTAATACCTGCAGGGCTCACTCATTATTGAGTTACAGTTTGTTCCTCATTGTAACACCTTGCAGGGCTCACTCATTACTGAGTTACAGTTTGTCCCTCATTGTAAAACCTGCAGGGCTCACTCATTACAGAGTTACAGTTTGTTCCTCATTTGATACATGCAGGGCTCACGCATTACTGAATTATAGATTGTTTCTCATTGTAACACCTGCAGGGCTCTTTCATTACAGAGTCACAGTTTGTTCCTCTTTGTAACACCTGCAGGGCTCACTCATTACTGAGATATAGATTGTTCCTCATTGTAACACCTGCAGGGCTCCTTCATTCCAGAGTTACAGTTTGTTCCTCATTGTAAAACCTGCAGGGGTCACTCATTACTGAGTTACGGTTTGTTCCTCATTGTAACACCTGCAGGGCTCACTCATTACTGAGTTACAGTTTGTTCTTCATTGTAATACCTGCAGGGCTCCATTCCAGAGTTACAGTTTGATCCTCATTGTAATACCTGCAGGGCTCCATTCCAGAGTTACAGATTGTTCCTCATTGTAACACCTTGCAGGGCTCACTCATTACTGAGTTACATTTTGTTTCTCATTTTAGCAACTTGCAGGACTCACTCCTTACTGAGTTACAGTTTGTTCCTCATTGTAATACCCGAAGGGCTCTTCCATTCCAGAGTTACAGTTTGTTCCTCATTGTAATACCTGCAGGGCTCACTCATTACGGAGTTAAAGTTTGTTCCTCTTTGTAACACCTGCAGGGCTCACTCATTAATAACTTATATATTTTTCCTCATTGTAACACTTGCAGGGCTCCTTCATTCCAGAGTTACAGATTGTTCCTCATTGTAAAACCTGCAGGGGTCACTCATTACTGAGTTACGGTTTGTTCCTCATTGTAACACCTGCAGGGCTCACTCATTACTGAGTTACAGTTTGTTCTTCATTGTAACACCTTGCAGGGCTCACTCATTACTGAGTTACAGTTTGCTCCTCTTTGTAACACCTGCAGAGCTCACTCATTAATAAGTTATAGATTGTTCCTCATTGTAACACTTGCAGGGCTCCTTCATTCCAGGGTTACAGTTTGTTCCTCATTGTAAAACCTGCAGGGGTCACTCATTACTGAGTTACGGTTTGTTCCTCATTGTAACACCTGCAGGGCTCACTCATTACTGAGTTACCGTTTGTTCTTCATTGTAATACCTGCAGGGCTCCATTCCAGAGTTACAGTTTGTTCCTCATTGTAATACCTGCAGGGCTCACTCATTACTGAGTTACAGATTGTTCCTCATTGTAACACCTTGCAGGGCTCACTCATTACTGAGTTACGGTTTGTTCCTCATTGTAACACCTGCAGGGCTCACTCATTACTGAGTTACCGTTTGTTCTTCATTGTAATACCTGCAGGGCTCCATTCCAGAGTTACAGTTTGTTCCTCATTGTAATACCTGCAGGGCTCACTCATTACTGAGTTACAGATTGTTCCTCATTGTAATCCCTGCAAGGCTCTTTCATTACAGAGTCTCAGTTTGTTCCTCTTTGTAACACCTGCAGGGCTCACTCATTACTGAGTTACAGATTGTTCCTTATTGTAACACCTGCAGGGCTCACTCATTACTGAGTTACAGTTTGTTCCTCATTGTAACACCTTGCAGGGCTCACTCATTACTGAGTTACAGTTTGTTCCTCTTTGTAACACCTGCAGGGCTCACTCATTAATAAGTTATAGATTGTTCCTCATTGTAACACATGCAGTGCTCCTTCATTCCAGAGTTACAGTTTGTTCCTCATTGTAAAACCTGCAGGGGTCACTCATTACTGTGTTACGGTTTGTTCCTCATTTTAACACCTGCAGGGCTCACTCATTACTGAGTTACAGTTTGTTCTTCATTGTAATACCTGCAGGGCTCCATTCCAGAGTTACAGTTTGTTCCTCTTTGTAATACCTGCAGGGCTCACTCATTACTGAGTTACAGATTGTTACTCATTGTATCACTTGCAGGGCTCCTTCATTCCAGTGTTACAGTTTCTTCTTTATTGTATAACCTGCAGGGCTCACTCATTAATGAGTTATAGTTTGTTCCTCTTTGTAACATATGCAGGGCTCACTCATCACTGAGTTACAGATTGTTCCTCATTGTAACACTTGCAGGGCTCCTCCATTCCAGAGTTACAGTTTCTTCCTCATTGTAAAACCTGCAGCAGTCACTCATTACTGAGTTACGGTTTGTTCCTCATTGTAACACCTGCAGGGCTCACTCATTACTGAGTTACAGTTTGTTCTTCATTGTAATACCTGCAGGGCTCCATTCCAGAGTTACAGTTTGTTCCTCATTGTAACACCTTGCAGGGCTCACTCATTACTGAGTTACAGTTTGTTTCTCATTGTAACACCTTGCAGGGCTCACTCACTACTGAGTTACCGTTTGTTTCTCATTGTAACACCTTGCAGGGCTCACTCATTACTGAGTTACAGTTTGTTTCTCATTGTAAAACCTGCTGGGATCACTCATTACTGAGTTACGGTTTGTTCCTCATTGTAACACCTGCAGGGCTCACTCATTACTGAGTTACAGTTTGTTCTTCATTGTAATACCTGCAGGGCTCCATTCCAGAGTTACAGTTTGATCCTCATTGTAATACCTGCAGGGCTCCATTCCAGAGTTACAGTTTGTTCTTCATTGTAATACCTGCAGGGCTCCATTCCAGAGTTACAGATTGTTCCTCATTGTAACACCTTGCAGGGCTCACTCATTACTGAGTTACATTTTGTTTCTCATTTTAGCAACTTGCAGGACTCACTCCTTACTGAGTTACAGTTTGTTCCTCATTGTAATACCCGAAGGGCTCTTCCATTCCAGAGTTACAGTTTGTTCCTCATTGTAATACCTGCAGGGCTCACTCATTACGGAGTTAAAGTTTGTTCCTCTTTGTAACACCTGCAGGGCTCACTCATTAATAACTTATAGATTTTTCCTCATTGTAACACTTGCAGGGCTCCTTCATTCCAGAGTTACAGATTGTTCCTCATTGTAAAACCTGCAGGGGTCACTCATTACTGAGTTACGGTTTGTTCCTCATTGTAACACCTGCAGGGCTCACTCATTACTGAGTTACAGTTTGTTCTTCATTGTAACACCTTGCAGGGCTCACTCATTACTGAGTTACAGTTTGCTCCTCTTTGTAACACCTGCAGAGCTCACTCATTAATAAGTTATAGATTGTTCCTCATTGTAACACTTGCAGGGCTCCTTCATTCCAGGGTTACAGTTTGTTCCTCATTGTAAAACCTGCAGGGGTCACTCATTACTGAGTTACGGTTTGTTCCTCATTGTAACACCTGCAGGGCTCACTCATTACTGAGTTACCGTTTGTTCTTCATTGTAATACCTGCAGGGCTCCATTCCAGAGTTACAGTTTGTTCCTCATTGTAATACCTGCAGGGCTCACTCATTACTGAGTTACAGATTGTTCCTCATTGTAACACCTTGCAGGGCTCACTCATTACTGAGTTACCGTTTGTTTCTCATTGTAACACCTTGCAGGGCTCACTCATTACTGAGTTACAGTTTGTTCCTCATTGTAATACCCGAAGGGCTCTTCCATTCCACATTTACAGTTTGTTCCTCATTGTAATCCCTGCAAGGCTCTTTCATTACAGAGTCTCAGTTTGTTCCTCTTTGTAACACCTGCAGGGCTCACTCATTACTGAGTTACAGATTGTTCCTTATTGTAACACCTGCAGGGCTCACTCATTACTGAGTTACAGTTTGTTCCTCATTGTAACACCTTGCAGGGCTCACTCATTACTGAGTTACAGTTTGTTCCTCTTTGTAACACCTGCAGGGCTCACTCATTAATAAGTTATAGATTGTTCCTCATTGTAACACATGCAGTGCTCCTTCATTCCAGAGTTACAGTTTGTTCCTCATTGTAAAACCTGCAGGGGTCACTCATTACTGTGTTACGGTTTGTTCCTCATTTTAACACCTGCAGGGCTCACTCATTACTGAGTTACAGTTTGTTCTTCATTGTAATACCTGCAGGGCTCCATTCCAGAGTTACAGTTTGTTCCTCTTTGTAATACCTGCAGGGCTCACTCATTACTGAGTTACAGATTGTTACTCATTGTATCACTTGCAGGGCTCCTTCATTCCAGTGTTACAGTTTCTTCTTTATTGTATAACCTGCAGGGCTCACTCATTACTGAGTTATAGTTTGTTCCTCTTTGTAACATATGCAGGGCTCACTCATTACTGAGTTACAGATTGTTCCTCATTGTAACACTTGCAGGGCTCCTCCATTCCAGAGTTACAGTTTCTTCCTCATTGTAAAACCTGCAGCAGTCACTCATTACTGAGTTACGGTTTGTTCCTCATTGTAACACCTGCAGGGCTCACTCATTACTGAGTTACAGTTTGTTCTTCATTGTAATACCTGCAGGGCTCCATTCCAGAGTTACAGTTTGTTCCTCATTGTAACACCTTGCAGGGCTCACTCATTACTGAGTTACAGTTTGTTTCTCATTGTAACACCTTGCAGGGCTCACTCACTACTGAGTTACCGTTTGTTTCTCATTGTAACACCTTGCAGGGCTCACTCATTACTGAGTTACAGATTGTTCCTCATTGTAATACCCGAAGGGCTCTTCCATTCCAGAGTTACAGTTTGTTCCTCATTGTAATACCTGCAGGGCTCACTCATTATTGAGTTACAGTTTGTTCCTCATTGTAACACCTTGCAGGGCTCACTCATTACTGAGTTACAGTTTGTTCCTCTTTGTAACACCTGCAGGGCTCACTCATTAATAAGTTATAGATTGTTCCTCATTGTAACACTTGCAGGGCTCCTTCATTCCAGAGTTACAGTTTGTTCCTCATTGTAAAACCTGCAGGGGTCACTCATTACTGAGTTACGGTTTGTTCCTCATTGTAACACCTGCAGGGCTGCTTCATTCCAGAGTTACAGTTTGTTCCTCATTGTAACACCTGCAGGGCTCACTCATTACTGAGTTACAGTTTGTTCCTCATTGTAACACCTTGCAGGGCTCACTCATTACTGAGTTACAGTTTGTTCCTCTTTGTAACACCTGCCGGGCTCACTCATTAATAAGTTATAGATTGTTCCTCATTGTAACACTTGCAGGCCTCCTTCATTCCAGAGTTACAGTTTGTTCCTCATTGTAAAACCTGCAGGGATCACTCATTACTGAGTTACGGTTTGTTCCTCATTGTAACACCTGCAGGGCTCACTCATTAATAAGTTACAGTTTGTTCTTCATTGTAATACCTGCAGGGCTCCATTCCAGAGTTACAGTTTGTTCCTCATTGTAATACCTGCAGGGCTCACTCATTACTGAGTTACAGATTGTTCCTCATTGTAACACCTTGCAGGGCTCACTCATTACTGATTTACAGTTTGTTTCTCATTGTAGCACCTTGCAGGACTCACTCCTTACTGAGTTACATTTTGTTTCTCATTTTAGCACCTTGCAGGACTCACTCCTTACTGAGTTACAGTTTGTTCCTTTTTGTAATACCCGAAGGGCTCTTCCATTCCAGAGTTACACTTTGTTCCTCATTGAAATACCTGCAGGGCTCACTCATTACGGAGTTAAAGTTTGTTCCTCTTTGTAACACCTGCAGGGCTCACTCATTAATAAGTTATAGATTGTTCCTCATTGTAACACTTGCAGGGCTCCTTCATTCCAGAGTTACAGTTTGTTCCTCATTGTAAAACCTGCAGGGGTCACTCATTACTGAGTTACGGTTTGTTCCTCATTGTAACACCTGCAGGGCTCACTCATTACTGAGTTACAGTTTGTTCTTCATTGTAACACCTTGCAGGGCTCACTCATTACTGAGTTACAGTTTGCTCCTCTTTGTAACACCTGCAGAGCTCACTCATTAATAAGTTATAGATTGTTCCTCATTGTAACATCTTGCAGGGCTCCTTCATTCCAGAGTTACAGTTTGTTCCTCATTGTAAAACCTGCAGGGGTCACTCATTACTGAGTTACGGTTTGTTCTTCATTGTAATACCTGCAGGGCTACATTCCAGAGTTACAGTTTGTTCCTCATTGTAATACCTGCAGGGCTCACTCATTACTGAGTTACAGATTGTTCCTCATTGTAACACCTTGCAGGGCTCACTCATTACTGAGTTACCGTTGGTTTCTCATTGTAACATCTTGCAGGGCTCACTCATTACTGAGTTACAGTTTGTTCCTCATTGTAATACCCGAAGGGCTCTTCCATTCCACAGTTACAGTTTGTTCCTCATTGTAATCCCTGCAAGGCTCTTTCATTACAGAGTCACAGTTTGTTCCTCTTTGTAACACCTGCAGGGTTCACTCATTACTGAGTTACAGATTGTTCCTCATTGTAACACCTGCAGGGCTCCTTCATTTCAGAGTTACAGTTTCTTCCTCATTGTAATACCTGCAGGGCTCACTCATTTCTGAGTTATAGTTTGTTCCTCTTTGTAACATCTGCAGGGCTCACTCATTACTGAGTTACAGTTTGTTCCTCATTGTAAAACTTGCAGGGCTCACTCATTACTGAGTTACAGTTTGTTCCTCTTTGTAACACCTGCAGGGCTCACTCATTAATAATTTATAGATTGTTCCTCAATGTAACACATGCAGTGCTCCTTCATTCCAGAGTTACAGTTTGTTCCTCATTGTAACACCTGCAGGGCTCACTCATTACTGAGTTACAGTTTGTTCCTCATTGTAATACCTGCAGGGCTCACTCATTATTGAGTTACAGTTTGTTCCTCATTGTAACACCTTGCAGGGCTCACTCATTACTGAGTTACAGTTTGTTCCTCATTGTAAAACCTGCAGGGCTCACTCATTACAGAGTTACAGTTTGTTCCTCATTTGATACATGCAGGGCTCACGCATTACTGAATTATAGATTGTTTCTCATTGTAATACCTGCAGGGCTCTTTCATTACAGAGTCACAGTTTGTTCCTCTTTGTAACACCTGCAGGGCTCACTCATTACTGAGATATAGATTGTTCCTCATTGTAACACCTGCAGGGCTCCTTCATTCCAGAGTTACAGTTTGTTCCTCATTGTAAAACCTGCAGGGGTCACTCATTACTGAGTTACGGTTTGTTCCTCATTGTAACACCTGCAGGGCTCACTCATTACTGAGTTACAGTTTGTTCTTCATTGTAATACCTGCAGGGCTCCATTCCAGAGTTACAGTTTGATCCTCATTGTAATACCTGCAGGGCTCCATTCCAGAGTTACAGATTGTTCCTCATTGTAACACCTTGCAGGGCTCACTCATTACTGAGTTACATTTTGTTTCTCATTTTAGCAACTTGCAGGACTCACTCCTTACTGAGTTACAGTTTGTTCCTCATTGTAATACCCGAAGGGCTCTTCCATTCCAGAGTTACAGTTTGTTCCTCATTGTAATACCTGCAGGGCTCACTCATTACGGAGTTAAAGTTTGTTCCTCTTTGTAACACCTGCAGGGCTCACTCATTAATAAGTTATAGATTGTTCCTCATTGTAACACTTGCAGGGCTCCTTCATTCCAGAGTTACAGTTTGTTCCTCATTGTAAAACCTGCAGGGGTCACTCATTACTGAGTTACGGTTTGTTCCTCATTGTAACACCTGCAGGGCTCACTCATTACTGAGTTACAGTTTGTTCTTCATTGTAACACCTTGCAGGGCTCACTCATTACTGAGTTACAGTTTGCTCCTCTTTGTAACACCTGCAGAGCTCACTCATTAATAAGTTATAGATTGTTCCTCATTGTAACATCTTGCAGGGCTCCTTCATTCCAGAGTTACAGTTTGTTCCTCATTGTAAAACCTGCAGGGGTCACTCATTACTGAGTTACGGTTTGTTCTTCATTGTAATACCTGCAGGGCTACATTCCAGAGTTACAGTTTGTTCCTCATTGTAATACCTGCAGGGCTCACTCATTACTGAGTTACAGATTGTTCCTCATTGTAACACCTTGCAGGGCTCACTCATTACTGAGTTACCGTTGGTTTCTCATTGTAACATCTTGCAGGGCTCACTCATTACTGAGTTACAGTTTGTTCCTCATTGTAAAACCCGAAGGGCTCTTCCATTCCACAGTTACAGTTTGTTCCTCATTGTAATCCCTGCAAGGCTCTTTCATTACAGAGTCACAGTTTGTTCCTCTTTGTAACACCTGCAGGGTTCACTCATTACTGAGTTACAGATTGTTCCTCATTGTAACACCTGCAGGGCTCCTTCATTTCAGAGTTACAGTTTCTTCCTCATTGTAATACCTGCAGGGCTCACTCATTTCTGAGTTATAGTTTGTTCCTCTTTGTAACATCTGCAGGGCTCACTCATTACTGAGTTACAGTTTTTTCCTCATTGTAAAACTTGCAGGGCTCACTCATTACTGAGTTACAGTTTGTTCCTCTTTGTAACACCTGCAGGGCTCACTCATTAATAATTTATAGATTGTTCCTCAATGTAACACATGCAGTGCTCCTTCATTCCAGAGTTACAGTTTGTTCCTCATTGTAAAACCTGCAGGGGTCACTCATTACTGAGTTACAGTTTGTTCCTCATTGTAACACCTGCAGGGCTCACTCATTACTGAGTTACAGTTTGTTTCTCATTGTAACACCTTGCAGGGCTCACTCATTACTGAGTTACCGTTTGTTTCTCATTGTAACACCTTGCAGGGCTCACTCATTACTGAGTTACAGTTTGTTCCTCATTGTAATACCCGAAGGGCTCTTCCATTCCAGAGTTACAGTTTGTTCCTCATTGTAATACCTGCAGGGCTCACTCATTATTGAGTTACAGTTTGTTCCTCATTGTAACACCTTGCAGGGCTCACTCATTACTGAGTTACAGTTTGTTCATCATTGTAAAACCTGCAGGGCTCACTCATTACAGAGTTACAGTTTGTTCCTCATTTGATACATGCAGGGCTCACGCATTACTGAATTATAGATTGTTTCTCATTGTAATACCTGCAGGGCTCTTTCATTACAGAGTCACAGTTTGTTCCTCTTTGTAACACCTGCAGGGCTCACTCATTACTGAGATATAGATTGTTCCTCATTGTAACACCTGCAGGGCTCCTTCATTCCAGAGTTACAGTTTGTTCCTCATTGTAAAACCTGCAGGGGTCACTCATTACTGAGTTACGGTTTGTTCCTCATTGTAACACCTGCAGGGCTCACTCATTACTGAGTTACAGTTTGTTCTTCATTGTAATACCTGCAGGGCTCCATTCCAGAGTTACAGTTTGATCCTCATTGTAATACCTGCAGGGCTCCATTCCAGAGTTACAGATTGTTCCTCATTGTAACACCTTGCAGGGCTCACTCATTACTGAGTTACATTTTGTTTCTCATTTTAGCAACTTGCAGGACTCACTCCTTACTGAGTTACAGTTTGTTCCTCATTGTAATACCCGAAGGGCTCTTCCATTCCAGAGTTACAGTTTGTTCCTCATTGTAATACCTGCAGGGCTCACTCATTACGGAGTTAAAGTTTGTTCCTCTTTGTAACACCTGCAGGGCTCACTCATTAATAACTTATAGATTTTTCCTCATTGTAACACTTGCAGGGCTCCTTCATTCCAGAGTTACAGATTGTTCCTCATTGTAAAACCTGCAGGGGTCACTCATTACTGAGTTACGGTTTGTTCCTCATTGTAACACCTGCAGGGCTCACTCATTACTGAGTTACAGTTTGTTCTTCATTGTAACACCTTGCAGGGCTCACTCATTACTGAGTTACAGTTTGCTCCTCTTTGTAACACCTGCAGAGCTCACTCATTAATAAGTTATAGATTGTTCCTCATTGTAACACTTGCAGGGCTCCTTCATTCCAGGGTTACAGTTTGTTCCTCATTGTAAAACCTGCAGGGGTCACTCATTACTGAGTTACGGTTTGTTCCTCATTGTAACACCTGCAGGGCTCACTCATTACTGAGTTACCGTTTGTTCTTCATTGTAATACCTGCAGGGCTCCATTCCAGAGTTACAGTTTGTTCCTCATTGTAATACCTGCAGGGCTCACTCATTACTGAGTTACAGATTGTTCCTCATTGTAACACCTTGCAGGGCTCACTCATTACTGAGTTACCGTTTGTTTCTCATTGTAACACCTTGCAGGGCTCACTCATTACTGAGTTACAGTTTGTTCCTCATTGTAATACCCGAAGGGCTCTTCCATTCCACATTTACAGTTTGTTCCTCATTGTAATCCCTGCAAGGCTCTTTCATTACAGAGTCTCAGTTTGTTCCTCTTTGTAACACCTGCAGGGCTCACTCATTACTGAGTTACAGATTGTTCCTTATTGTAACACCTGCAGGGCTCACTCATTACTGAGTTACAGTTTGTTCCTCATTGTAACACCTTGCAGGGCTCACTCATTACTGAGTTACAGTTTGTTCCTCTTTGTAACACCTGCAGGGCTCACTCATTAATAAGTTATAGATTGTTCCTCATTGTAACACATGCAGTGCTCCTTCATTCCAGAGTTACAGTTTGTTCCTCATTGTAAAACCTGCAGGGGTCACTCATTACTGTGTTACGGTTTGTTCCTCATTTTAACACCTGCAGGGCTCACTCATTACTGAGTTACAGTTTGTTCTTCATTGTAATACCTGCAGGGCTCCATTCCAGAGTTACAGTTTGTTCCTCTTTGTAATACCTGCAGGGCTCACTCATTACTGAGTTACAGATTGTTACTCATTGTATCACTTGCAGGGCTCCTTCATTCCAGTGTTACAGTTTCTTCTTTATTGTATAACCTGCAGGGCTCACTCATTACTGAGTTATAGTTTGTTCCTCTTTGTAACATATGCAGGGCTCACTCATTAATAAGTTATAGATTGTTCCTCATTGTAACACATGCAGTGCTCCTTCATTCCAGAGTTACAGTTTGTTCCTCATTGTAAAACCTGCAGGGGTCACTCATTACTGTGTTACGGTTTGTTCCTCATTTTAACACCTGCAGGGCTCACTCATTACTGAGTTACAGTTTGTTCTTCATTGTAATACCTGCAGGGCTCCATTCCAGAGTTACAGTTTGTTCCTCATTGTAACACCTTGCAGGGCTCACTCATTACTGAGTTACAGTTTGTTTCTCATTGTAACACCTTGCAGGGCTCACTCACTACTGAGTTACCGTTTGTTTCTCATTGTAACACCTTGCAGGGCTCACTCATTACTGAGTTACAGATTGTTCCTCATTGTAATACCCGAAGGGCTCTTCCATTCCAGAGTTACAGTTTGTTCCTCATTGTAATACCTGCAGGGCTCACTCATTATTGAGTTACAGTTTGTTCCTCATTGTAACACCTTGCAGGGCTCACTCATTACTGAGTTACAGTTTGTTCCTCTTTGTAACACCTGCAGGGCTCACTCATTAATAAGTTATAGATTGTTCCTCATTGTAACACTTGCAGGGCTCCTTCATTCCAGAGTTACAGTTTGTTCCTCATTGTAAAACCTGCAGGGGTCACTCATTACTGAGTTACGGTTTGTTACTCATTGTAACACCTGCAGGGCTGCTTCATTCCAGAGTTACAGTTTGTTCCTCATTGTAACACCTGCAGGGCTCACTCATTACTGAGTTACAGTTTGTTCCTCATTGTAACACCTTGCAGGGCTCACTCATTACTGAGTTACAGTTTGTTCCTCTTTGTAACACCTGCCGGGCTCACTCATTAATAAGTTATAGATTGTTCCTCATTGTAACACTTGCAGGCCTCCTTCATTCCAGAGTTACAGTTTGTTCCTCATTGTAAAACCTGCAGGGATCACTCATTACTGAGTTACGGTTTGTTCCTCATTGTAACACCTGCAGGGCTCACTCATTAATAAGTTACAGTTTGTTCTTCATTGTAATACCTGCAGGGCTCCATTCCAGAGTTACAGTTTGTTCCTCATTGTAATACCTGCAGGGCTCACTCATTACTGAGTTACAGATTGTTCCTCATTGTAACACCTTGCAGGGCTCACTCATTACTGATTTACAGTTTGTTTCTCATTGTAGCACCTTGCAGGACTCACTCCTTACTGAGTTACATTTTGTTTCTCATTTTAGCACCTTGCAGGACTCACTCCTTACTGAGTTACAGTTTGTTCCTTTTTGTAATACCCGAAGGGCTCTTCCATTCCAGAGTTACAGTTTGTTCCTCATTGAAATACCTGCAGGGCTCACTCATTACGGAGTTAAAGTTTGTTCCTCTTTGTAACACCTGCAGGGCTCACTCATTAATAAGTTATAGATTGTTCCTCATTGTAACACTTGCAGGGCTCCTTCATTCCAGAGTTACAGTTTGTTCCTCATTGTAAAACCTGCAGGGGTCACTCATTACTGAGTTACGGTTTGTTCCTCATTGTAACACCTGCAGGGCTCACTCATTACTGAGTTACAGTTTGTTCTTCATTGTAACACCTTGCAGGGCTCACTCATTACTGAGTTACAGTTTGTTCTTCATTGTAACACCTTGCAGGGCTCACTCATTACTGAGTTACAGTTTGCTCCTCTTTGTAACACCTGCAGAGCTCACTCATTAATAAGTTATAGATTGTTCCTCATTGTAACACTTGCAGGGCTCCTTCATTCCAGGGTTACAGTTTGTTCCTCATTGTAAAACCTGCAGGGGTCACTCATTACTGAGTTACGGTTTGTTCCTCATTGTAACACCTGCAGGGCTCACTCATTACTGAGTTACCGTTTGTTCTTCATTGTAATACCTGCAGGGCTCCATTCCAGAGTTACAGTTTGTTCCTCATTGTAATACCTGCAGGGCTCACTCATTACTGAGTTACAGATTGTTCCTCATTGTAACACCTTGCAGGGCTCACTCATTACTGAGTTACCGTTTGTTTCTCATTGTAACACCTTGCAGGGCTCACTCATTACTGAGTTACAGTTTGTTCCTCATTGTAATACCCGAAGGGCTCTTCCATTCCACATTTACAGTTTGTTCCTCATTGTAATCCCTGCAAGGCTCTTTCATTACAGAGTCTCAGTTTGTTCCTCTTTGTAACACCTGCAGGGCTCACTCATTACTGAGTTACAGATTGTTCCTTATTGTAACACCTGCAGGGCTCACTCATTACTGAGTTACAGTTTGTTCCTCATTGTAACACCTTGCAGGGCTCACTCATTACTGAGTTACAGTTTGTTCCTCTTTGTAACACCTGCAGGGCTCACTCATTAATAAGTTATAGATTGTTCCTCATTGTAACACATGCAGTGCTCCTTCATTCCAGAGTTACAGTTTGTTCCTCATTGTAAAACCTGCAGGGGTCACTCATTACTGTGTTACGGTTTGTTCCTCATTTTAACACCTGCAGGGCTCACTCATTACTGAGTTACAGTTTGTTCTTCATTGTAATACCTGCAGGGCTCCATTCCAGAGTTACAGTTTGTTCCTCATTGTAACACCTGCAGGGCTCACTCATTACTGAGTTACAGTTTGTTCTTCATTGTAATACCTGCAGGGCTCCATTCCAGAGTTACAGTTTGATCCTCATTGTAATACCTGCAGGGCTCCATTCCAGAGTTACAGATTGTTCCTCATTGTAACACCTTGCAGGGCTCACTCATTACTGAGTTACATTTTGTTTCTCATTTTAGCAACTTGCAGGACTCACTCCTTACTGAGTTACAGTTTGTTCCTCATTGTAATACCCGAAGGGCTCTTCCATTCCAGAGTTACAGTTTGTTCCTCATTGTAATACCTGCAGGGCTCACTCATTACGGAGTTAAAGTTTGTTCCTCTTTGTAACACCTGCAGGGCTCACTCATTAATAACTTATAGATTTTTCCTCATTGTAACACTTGCAGGGCTCCTTCATTCCAGAGTTACAGATTGTTCCTCATTGTAAAA
Organism: Lampris incognitus; assembly: GCF_029633865.1. Classification (NCBI taxonomy): domain Eukaryota; kingdom Metazoa; phylum Chordata; class Actinopteri; order Lampriformes; family Lampridae; genus Lampris; species Lampris incognitus. The sequence continues at coordinate 69,087,513 of NC_079211.1, read as the reverse complement.
CCTGCAGGGGTCACTCATTACTGAGTTACGGTTTGTTCCTCATTGTAACACCTGCAGGGCTCACTCATTACTGAGTTACAGTTTGTTCTTCATTGTAACACCTTGCAGGGCTCACTCATTACTGAGTTACAGTTTGCTCCTCTTTGTAACACCTGCAGAGCTCACTCATTAATAAGTTATAGATTGTTCCTCATTGTAACACTTGCAGGGCTCCTTCATTCCAGGGTTACAGTTTGTTCCTCATTGTAAAACCTGCAGGGGTCACTCATTACTGAGTTACGGTTTGTTCCTCATTGTAACACCTGCAGGGCTCACTCATTACTGAGTTACCGTTTGTTCTTCATTGTAATACCTGCAGGGCTCCATTCCAGAGTTACAGTTTGTTCCTCATTGTAATACCTGCAGGGCTCACTCATTACTGAGTTACAGATTGTTCCTCATTGTAACACCTTGCAGGGCTCACTCATTACTGAGTTACCGTTTGTTTCTCATTGTAACACCTTGCAGGGCTCACTCATTACTGAGTTACAGTTTGTTCCTCATTGTAATACCCGAAGGGCTCTTCCATTCCACATTTACAGTTTGTTCCTCATTGTAATCCCTGCAAGGCTCTTTCATTACAGAGTCTCAGTTTGTTCCTCTTTGTAACACCTGCAGGGCTCACTCATTACTGAGTTACAGATTGTTCCTTATTGTAACACCTGCAGGGCTCACTCATTACTGAGTTACAGTTTGTTCCTCATTGTAACACCTTGCAGGGCTCACTCATTACTGAGTTACAGTTTGTTCCTCTTTGTAACACCTGCAGGGCTCACTCATTAATAAGTTATAGATTGTTCCTCATTGTAACACATGCAGTGCTCCTTCATTCCAGAGTTACAGTTTGTTCCTCATTGTAAAACCTGCAGGGGTCACTCATTACTGTGTTACGGTTTGTTCCTCATTTTAACACCTGCAGGGCTCACTCATTACTGAGTTACAGTTTGTTCTTCATTGTAATACCTGCAGGGCTCCATTCCAGAGTTACAGTTTGTTCCTCTTTGTAATACCTGCAGGGCTCACTCATTACTGAGTTACAGATTGTTACTCATTGTATCACTTGCAGGGCTCCTTCATTCCAGTGTTACAGTTTCTTCTTTATTGTATAACCTGCAGGGCTCACTCATTACTGAGTTATAGTTTGTTCCTCTTTGTAACATATGCAGGGCTCACTCATTAATAAGTTATAGATTGTTCCTCATTGTAACACATGCAGTGCTCCTTCATTCCAGAGTTACAGTTTGTTCCTCATTGTAAAACCTGCAGGGGTCACTCATTACTGTGTTACGGTTTGTTCCTCATTTTAACACCTGCAGGGCTCACTCATTACTGAGTTACAGTTTGTTCTTCATTGTAATACCTGCAGGGCTCCATTCCAGAGTTACAGTTTGTTCCTCATTGTAACACCTTGCAGGGCTCACTCATTACTGAGTTACAGTTTGTTTCTCATTGTAACACCTTGCAGGGCTCACTCACTACTGAGTTACCGTTTGTTTCTCATTGTAACACCTTGCAGGGCTCACTCATTACTGAGTTACAGATTGTTCCTCATTGTAATACCCGAAGGGCTCTTCCATTCCAGAGTTACAGTTTGTTCCTCATTGTAATACCTGCAGGGCTCACTCATTATTGAGTTACAGTTTGTTCCTCATTGTAACACCTTGCAGGGCTCACTCATTACTGAGTTACAGTTTGTTCCTCTTTGTAACACCTGCAGGGCTCACTCATTAATAAGTTATAGATTGTTCCTCATTGTAACACTTGCAGGGCTCCTTCATTCCAGAGTTACAGTTTGTTCCTCATTGTAAAACCTGCAGGGGTCACTCATTACTGAGTTACGGTTTGTTACTCATTGTAACACCTGCAGGGCTGCTTCATTCCAGAGTTACAGTTTGTTCCTCATTGTAACACCTGCAGGGCTCACTCATTACTGAGTTACAGTTTGTTCCTCATTGTAACACCTTGCAGGGCTCACTCATTACTGAGTTACAGTTTGTTCCTCTTTGTAACACCTGCCGGGCTCACTCATTAATAAGTTATAGATTGTTCCTCATTGTAACACTTGCAGGCCTCCTTCATTCCAGAGTTACAGTTTGTTCCTCATTGTAAAACCTGCAGGGATCACTCATTACTGAGTTACGGTTTGTTCCTCATTGTAACACCTGCAGGGCTCACTCATTAATAAGTTACAGTTTGTTCTTCATTGTAATACCTGCAGGGCTCCATTCCAGAGTTACAGTTTGTTCCTCATTGTAATACCTGCAGGGCTCACTCATTACTGAGTTACAGATTGTTCCTCATTGTAACACCTTGCAGGGCTCACTCATTACTGATTTACAGTTTGTTTCTCATTGTAGCACCTTGCAGGACTCACTCCTTACTGAGTTACATTTTGTTTCTCATTTTAGCACCTTGCAGGACTCACTCCTTACTGAGTTACAGTTTGTTCCTTTTTGTAATACCCGAAGGGCTCTTCCATTCCAGAGTTACAGTTTGTTCCTCATTGAAATACCTGCAGGGCTCACTCATTACGGAGTTAAAGTTTGTTCCTCTTTGTAACACCTGCAGGGCTCACTCATTAATAAGTTATAGATTGTTCCTCATTGTAACACTTGCAGGGCTCCTTCATTCCAGAGTTACAGTTTGTTCCTCATTGTAAAACCTGCAGGGGTCACTCATTACTGAGTTACGGTTTGTTCCTCATTGTAACACCTGCAGGGCTCACTCATTACTGAGTTACAGTTTGTTCTTCATTGTAACACCTTGCAGGGCTCACTCATTACTGAGTTACAGTTTGTTCTTCATTGTAACACCTTGCAGGGCTCACTCATTACTGAGTTACAGTTTGCTCCTCTTTGTAACACCTGCAGAGCTCACTCATTAATAAGTTATAGATTGTTCCTCATTGTAACACTTGCAGGGCTCCTTCATTCCAGGGTTACAGTTTGTTCCTCATTGTAAAACCTGCAGGGGTCACTCATTACTGAGTTACGGTTTGTTCCTCATTGTAACACCTGCAGGGCTCACTCATTACTGAGTTACCGTTTGTTCTTCATTGTAATACCTGCAGGGCTCCATTCCAGAGTTACAGTTTGTTCCTCATTGTAATACCTGCAGGGCTCACTCATTACTGAGTTACAGATTGTTCCTCATTGTAACACCTTGCAGGGCTCACTCATTACTGAGTTACCGTTTGTTTCTCATTGTAACACCTTGCAGGGCTCACTCATTACTGAGTTACAGTTTGTTCCTCATTGTAATACCCGAAGGGCTCTTCCATTCCACATTTACAGTTTGTTCCTCATTGTAATCCCTGCAAGGCTCTTTCATTACAGAGTCTCAGTTTGTTCCTCTTTGTAACACCTGCAGGGCTCACTCATTACTGAGTTACAGATTGTTCCTTATTGTAACACCTGCAGGGCTCACTCATTACTGAGTTACAGTTTGTTCCTCATTGTAACACCTTGCAGGGCTCACTCATTACTGAGTTACAGTTTGTTCCTCTTTGTAACACCTGCAGGGCTCACTCATTAATAAGTTATAGATTGTTCCTCATTGTAACACATGCAGTGCTCCTTCATTCCAGAGTTACAGTTTGTTCCTCATTGTAAAACCTGCAGGGGTCACTCATTACTGTGTTACGGTTTGTTCCTCATTTTAACACCTGCAGGGCTCACTCATTACTGAGTTACAGTTTGTTCTTCATTGTAATACCTGCAGGGCTCCATTCCAGAGTTACAGTTTGTTCCTCTTTGTAATACCTGCAGGGCTCACTCATTACTGAGTTACAGATTGTTACTCATTGTATCACTTGCAGGGCTCCTTCATTCCAGTGTTACAGTTTCTTCTTTATTGTATAACCTGCAGGGCTCACTCATTACTGAGTTATAGTTTGTTCCTCTTTGTAACATATGCAGGGCTCACTCATTAATAAGTTATAGATTGTTCCTCATTGTAACACATGCAGTGCTCCTTCATTCCAGAGTTACAGTTTGTTCCTCATTGTAAAATCTGCAGGGGTCACTCATTACTCTGTTACGGTTTGTTCCTCATTTTAACACCTGCAGGGCTCACTCATTACTGAGTTACAGTTTGTTCTTCATTGTAATACCTGCAGGGCTCCATTCCAGAGTTACAGTTTGTTCCTCATTGTAACACCTTGCAGGGCTCACTCATTACTGAGTTACAGTTTGTTTCTCATTGTAACACCTTGCAGGGCTCACTCACTACTGAGTTACCGTTTGTTTCTCATTGTAACACCTTGCAGGGCTCACTCATTACTGAGTTACAGATTGTTCCTCATTGTAATACCCGAAGGGCTCTTCCATTCCAGAGTTACAGTTTGTTCCTCATTGTAATACCTGCAGGGCTCACTCATTATTGAGTTACAGTTTGTTCCTCATTGTAACACCTTGCAGGGCTCACTCATTACTGAGTTACAGTTTGTTCCTCTTTGTAACACCTGCAGGGCTCACTCATTAATAAGTTATAGATTGTTCCTCATTGTAACACTTGCAGGGCTCCTTCATTCCAGAGTTACAGTTTGTTCCTCATTGTAAAACCTGCAGGGGTCACTCATTACTGAGTTACGGTTTGTTCCTCATTGTAACACCTGCAGGGCTGCTTCATTCCAGAGTTACAGTTTGTTCCTCATTGTAACACCTGCAGGGCTCACTCATTACTGAGTTACAGTTTGTTCCTCATTGTAACACCTTGCAGGGCTCACTCATTACTGAGTTACAGTTTGTTCCTCTTTGTAACACCTGCCGGGCTCACTCATTAATAAGTTATAGATTGTTCCTCATTGTAACACTTGCAGGCCTCCTTCATTCCAGAGTTACAGTTTGTTCCTCATTGTAAAACCTGCAGGGATCACTCATTACTGAGTTACGGTTTGTTCCTCATTGTAACACCTGCAGGGCTCACTCATTAATAAGTTACAGTTTGTTCTTCATTGTAATACCTGCAGGGCTCCATTCCAGAGTTACAGTTTGTTCCTCATTGTAATACCTGCAGGGCTCACTCATTACTGAGTTACAGATTGTTCCTCATTGTAACACCTTGCAGGGCTCACTCATTACTGATTTACAGTTTGTTTCTCATTGTAGCACCTTGCAGGACTCACTCCTTACTGAGTTACATTTTGTTTCTCATTTTAGCACCTTGCAGGACTCACTCCTTACTGAGTTACAGTTTGTTCCTTTTTGTAATACCCGAAGGGCTCTTCCATTCCAGAGTTACAGTTTGTTCCTCATTGAAATACCTGCAGGGCTCACTCATTACGGAGTTAAAGTTTGTTCCTCTTTGTAACACCTGCAGGGCTCACTCATTAATAAGTTATAGATTGTTCCTCATTGTAACACTTGCAGGGCTCCTTCATTCCAGAGTTACAGTTTGTTCCTCATTGTAAAACCTGCAGGGGTCACTCATTACTGAGTTACGGTTTGTTCCTCATTGTAACACCTGCAGGGCTCACTCATTACTGAGTTACAGTTTGTTCTTCATTGTAACACCTTGCAGGGCTCACTCATTACTGAGTTACAGTTTGCTCCTCTTTGTAACACCTGCAGAGCTCACTCATTAATAAGTTATAGATTGTTCCTCATTGTAACACTTTCGGGGGTCCTTCATTCCAGGGTTACAGTTTGTTCCTCATTGTAAAACCTGCAGGGGTCACTCATTACTGAGTTACGGTTTGTTCCTCATTGTAACACCTGCAGGGCTCACTCATTACTGAGTTACAGTTTGTTCTTCATTGTAATACCTGCAGGGCTCCATTCCAGAGTTACAGTTTGTTCCTCATTGTAATACCTGCAGGGCTCACTCATTACTGAGTTACGGTTTGTTCCTCATTGTAACACCTGCAGGGCTCACTCATTACTGAGTTACAGTTTGTTCTTCATTGTAATACCTGCAGGGCTCCATTCCAGAGTTACAGTTTGTTCCTCATTGTAACACCTTGCAGGGCTCACTCATTACTGAGTTACAGTTTGTTTCTCATTGTAACACCTTGCAGGGCTCACTCACTACTGAGTTACCGTTTGTTTCTCATTGTAACACCTTGCAGGGCTCACTCATTACTGAGTTACAGATTGTTCCTCATTGTAATACCCGAAGGGCTCTTCCATTCCAGAGTTACAGTTTGTTCCTCATTGTAATACCTGCAGGGCTCACTCATTATTGAGTTACAGTTTGTTCCTCATTGTAACACCTTGCAGGGCTCACTCATTACTGAGTTACAGTTTGTTCCTCTTTGTAACACCTGCAGGGCTCACTCATTAATAAGTTATAGATTGTTCCTCATTGTAACACTTGCAGGGCTCCTTCATTCCAGAGTTACAGTTTGTTCCTCATTGTAAAACCTGCAGGGGTCACTCATTACTGAGTTACGGTTTGTTCCTCATTGTAACACCTGCAGGGCTGCTTCATTCCAGAGTTACAGTTTGTTCCTCATTGTAACACCTGCAGGGCTCACTCATTACTGAGTTACAGTTTGTTCCTCATTGTAACACCTTGCAGGGCTCACTCATTACTGAGTTACAGTTTGTTCCTCTTTGTAACACCTGCCGGGCTCACTCATTAATAAGTTATAGATTGTTCCTCATTGTAACACTTGCAGGCCTCCTTCATTCCAGAGTTACAGTTTGTTCCTCATTGTAAAACCTGCAGGGATCACTCATTACTGAGTTACGGTTTGTTCCTCATTGTAACACCTGCAGGGCTCACTCATTAATAAGTTACAGTTTGTTCTTCATTGTAATACCTGCAGGGCTCCATTCCAGAGTTACAGTTTGTTCCTCATTGTAATACCTGCAGGGCTCACTCATTACTGAGTTACAGATTGTTCCTCATTGTAACACCTTGCAGGGCTCACTCATTACTGATTTACAGTTTGTTTCTCATTGTAGCACCTTGCAGGACTCACTCCGTACTGAGTTACATTTTGTTTCTCATTTTAGCACCTTGCAGGACTCACTCCTTACTGAGTTACAGTTTGTTCCTTTTTGTAATACCCGAAGGGCTCTTCCATTCCAGAGTTACAGTTTGTTCCTCATTGAAATACCTGCAGGGCTCACTCATTACGGAGTTAAAGTTTGTTCCTCTTTGTAACACCTGCAGGGCTCACTCATTAATAAGTTATAGATTGTTCCTCATTGTAACACTTGCAGGGCTCCTTCATTCCAGAGTTACAGTTTGTTCCTCATTGTAAAACCTGCAGGGGTCACTCATTACTGAGTTACGGTTTGTTCCTCATTGTAACACCTGCAGGGCTCACTCATTACTGAGTTACAGTTTGTTCTTCATTGTAACACCTTGCAGGGCTCACTCATTACTGAGTTACAGTTTGCTCCTCTTTGTAACACCTGCAGAGCTCACTCATTAATAAGTTATAGATTGTTCCTCATTGTAACACTTTCGGGGGTCCTTCATTCCAGGGTTACAGTTTGTTCCTCATTGTAAAACCTGCAGGGGTCACTCATTACTGAGTTACGGTTTGTTCCTCATTGTAACACCTGCAGGGCTCACTCATTACTGAGTTACAGTTTGTTCTTCATTGTAATACCTGCAGGGCTCCATTCCAGAGTTACAGTTTGTTCCTCATTGTAATACCTGCAGGGCTCACTCATTACTGAGTTACAGATTGTCCCTCATTGTAACACCTTGCAGGGCTCACTCATTACTGAGTTACAGTTTGTTCTTCATTGTAATACCTGCAGGGCTCCATTCCAGAGTTACAGTTTGTTCCTCATTGTAACACCTTGCAGGGCTCACTCATTACTGAGTTACAGTTTGTTTCTCATTGTAACACCTTGCAGGGCTCACTCATTACTGAGTTACCGTTTGTTTCTCACTGTAACACCTTGCAGGGCTCACTCATTACTGAGTTACAGTTTGTTTCTCATTGTAACACCTTGCAGGGCTCACTCATTACTGAGTTACAGTTTGTTCCTCATTGTAATACCTGAAGGGCTCTTCCATTCCAGAGTTACAGTTTGTTCCTCATTGTAATACCTGCAGGGCTCACTCATTACTGAGTTACAGTTTGTTCCTCATTGTAACACCTTGCAGGGCTCACTCATTACTGAGTTACAGTTTGTTCCTCTTTGTAACACCTGCAGGGCTCACTCATTAATAAGTTATAGATTGTTCCTCATTGTAACACATGCAGTGCTCCTTCATTCCAGAGTTACAGTTTGTTCCTCATTGTAAAACCTGCAGGGGTCACTCATTACTGTGTTACGGTTTGTTCCTCATTTTAACACCTGCAGGGCTCACTCATTACTGAGTTACAGTTTGTTCTTCATTGTAATACCTGCAGGGCTCCATTCCAGAGTTACAGTTTGTTCCTCTTTGTAATACCTGCAGGGCTCACTCATTACTGAGTTACAGATTGTTACTCATTGTATCACTTGCAGGGCTCCTTCATTCCAGTGTTACAGTTTCTTCTTTATTGTATAACCTGCAGGGCTGACTCATTACTGAGTTATAGTTTGTTCCTCTTTGTAACATATGCAGGGCTCACTCATTACTGAGTTACAGATTGTTCCTCATTGTAAAACTTGCAGGGCTCCTTCATTCCAGAGTTACAGTTTCTTCCTCATTGTAAAACCTGCAGCGGTCACCCATTACTGAGTTACGGTTTGTTCCTCATTGTAACACCTGCAGGGCTCACTCATTACTGAGTTACAGTTTGTTCTTCATTGTAACACCTTGCAGGGCTCACTCATTACTGAGTTACAGTTTGTTTCTCATTGTAACACCTTGCAGGGCTCACTCACTACTGAGTTACCGTTTGTTTCTCATTGTAACACCTTGCAGGGCTCACTCATTACTGAGTTACAGTTTGTTCCTCATTGTAATACCCGAAGGGCTCTTCCATTCCAGAGTTACAGTTTGTTCCTCGTTGTAATACCTGCAGGGCTCACTCATTATTGAGTTACAGTTTGTTCCTCATTGTAACACCTTGCAGGGCTCACTCATTACTGAGTTACAGTTTGTTCCTCATTGTAACACCTGCAGGGCTCACTCATTAATAAGTTATAGATTGTTCCTCATTGTAACACTTGCAGGGCTCCTTCATTCCAGAGTTACAGTTTGTTCCTCATTGTAAAACCTGCAGGGGTCACTCATTACTGAGTTACGGTTTGTTCCTCATTGTAACACCTGCAGGGCTGCTTCATTCCAGAGTTACAGTTTGTTCCTCATTGTAACACCTTGCAGGGCTCACTCATTACTGAGTTACAGTTTGTTCCTCTTTGTAACACCTGCCGGGCTCACTCATTAATAAGTTATAGATTGTTCCTCATTGTAACACTTGCAGGCCTCCTTCATTACAGAGTTACAGTTTGTTCCTCACTGTAAAATCTGCAGGGATCACTCATTACTGAGTTACGGTTTGTTCCTCATTGTAACACCTGCAGGGCTCACTCATTACTGAGTTACAGTTTGTTCCTCATTGTAATACCTGAAGGGCTCTTCCATTCCAGAGTTACAGTTTGTTCCTCATTGTAATACCTGCAGGGCTCACTCATTACTGAGTTACAGTTTGTTCCTCATTGTAACACCTTGCAGGGCTCACTCATTACTGAGTTACAGTTTGTTCCTCTTTGTAACACCTGCAGGGCTCACTCATTAATAAGTTATAGATTGTTCCTCATTGTAACACATGCAGTGCTCCTTCATTCCAGAGTTACAGTTTGTTCCTCATTGTAAAACCTGCAGGGGTCACTCATTACTGTGTTACGGTTTGTTCCTCATTTTAACACCTGCAGGGCTCACTCATTACTGAGTTACAGTTTGTTCTTCATTGTAATACCTGCAGGGCTCCATTCCAGAGTTACAGTTTGTTCCTCTTTGTAATACCTGCAGGGCTCACTCATTACTGAGTTACAGATTGTTACTCATTGTATCACTTGCAGGGCTCCTTCATTCCAGTGTTACAGTTTCTTCTTTATTGTATAACCTGCAGGGCTGACTCATTACTGAGTTATAGTTTGTTCCTCTTTGTAACATATGCAGGGCTCACTCATTACTGAGTTACAGATTGTTCCTCATTGTAACACTTGCAGGGCTCCTTCATTCCAGAGTTACAGTTTCTTCCTCATTGTAAAACCTGCAGCGGTCACCCATTACTGAGTTACGGTTTGTTCCTCATTGTAATACCCGAAGGGCTCTTCCATTCCAGAGTTACAGTTTGTTCCTCATTGTAATACCTGCAGGGCTCACTCATTATTGAGTTACAGTTTGTTCCTCATTGTAACACCTTGCAGGGCTCACTCATTACTGAGTTACAGTTTGTTCCTCTTTGTAACACCTGCAGGGCTCACTCATTAATAAGTTATAGATTGTTCCTCATTGTAACACTTGCAGGGCTCCTTCATTCCAGAGTTACAGTTTGTTCCTCATTGTAAAACCTGCAGGGGTCACTCATTACTGAGTTACGGTTTGTTCCTCATTGTAACACCTGCAGGGCTGCTTCATTCCAGAGTTACAGTTTGTTCCTCATTGTAACACCTGCAGGGCTCACTCATTACTGAGTTACAGTTTGTTCCTCATTGTAACACCTTGCAGGGCTCACTCATTACTGAGTTACAGTTTGTTCCTCTTTGTAACACCTGCCGGGCTCACTCATTAATAAGTTATAGATTGTTCCTCATTGTAACACTTGCAGGCCTCCTTCATTCCAGAGTTACAGTTTGTTCCTCATTGTAAAACCTGCAGGGATCACTCATTACTGAGTTACGGTTTGTTCCTCATTGTAACACCTGCAGGGCTCACTCATTAATAAGTTACAGTTTGTTCTTCATTGTAATACCTGCAGGGCTCCATTCCAGAGTTACAGTTTGTTCCTCATTGTAATACCTGCAGGGCTCACTCATTACTGAGTTACAGATTGTTCCTCATTGTAACACCTTGCAGGGCTCACTCATTACTGATTTACAGTTTGTTTCTCATTGTAGCACCTTGCAGGACTCACTCCTTACTGAGTTACATTTTGTTTCTCATTTTAGCACCTTGCAGGACTCACTCCTTACTGAGTTACAGTTTGTTCCTTTTTGTAATACCCGAAGGGCTCTTCCATTCCAGAGTTACAGTTTGTTCCTCATTGAAATACCTGCAGGGCTCACTCATTACGGAGTTAAAGTTTGTTCCTCTTTGTAACACCTGCAGGGCTCACTCATTAATAAGTTATAGATTGTTCCTCATTGTAACACTTGCAGGGCTCCTTCATTCCAGAGTTACAGTTTGTTCCTCATTGTAAAACCTGCAGGGGTCACTCATTACTGAGTTACGGTTTGTTCCTCATTGTAACACCTGCAGGGCTCACTCATTACTGAGTTACAGTTTGTTCTTCATTGTAACACCTTGCAGGGCTCACTCATTACTGAGTTACAGTTTGCTCCTCTTTGTAACACCTGCAGAGCTCACTCATTAATAAGTTATAGATTGTTCCTCATTGTAACACTTTCGGGGGTCCTTCATTCCAGGGTTACAGTTTGTTCCTCATTGTAAAACCTGCAGGGGTCACTCATTACTGAGTTACGGTTTGTTCCTCATTGTAACACCTGCAGGGCTCACTCATTACTGAGTTACAGTTTGTTCTTCATTGTAATACCTGCAGGGCTCCATTCCAGAGTTACAGTTTGTTCCTCATTGTAATACCTGCAGGGCTCACTCATTACTGAGTTACGGTTTGTTCCTCATTGTAACACCTGCAGGGCTCACTCATTACTGAGTTACAGTTTGTTCTTCATTGTAATACCTGCAGGGCTCCATTCCAGAGTTACAGTTTGTTCCTCATTGTAACACCTTGCAGGGCTCACTCATTACTGAGTTACAGTTTGTTTCTCATTGTAACACCTTGCAGGGCTCACTCACTACTGAGTTACCGTTTGTTTCTCATTGTAACACCTTGCAGGGCTCACTCATTACTGAGTTACAGATTGTTCCTCATTGTAATACCCGAAGGGCTCTTCCATTCCAGAGTTACAGTTTGTTCCTCATTGTAATACCTGCAGGGCTCACTCATTATTGAGTTACAGTTTGTTCCTCATTGTAACACCTTGCAGGGCTCACTCATTACTGAGTTACAGTTTGTTCCTCTTTGTAACACCTGCAGGGCTCACTCATTAATAAGTTATAGATTGTTCCTCATTGTAACACTTGCAGGGCTCCTTCATTCCAGAGTTACAGTTTGTTCCTCATTGTAAAACCTGCAGGGGTCACTCATTACTGAGTTACGGTTTGTTCCTCATTGTAACACCTGCAGGGCTGCTTCATTCCAGAGTTACAGTTTGTTCCTCATTGTAACACCTGCAGGGCTCACTCATTACTGAGTTACAGTTTGTTCCTCATTGTAACACCTTGCAGGGCTCACTCATTACTGAGTTACAGTTTGTTCCTCTTTGTAACACCTGCCGGGCTCACTCATTAATAAGTTATAGATTGTTCCTCATTGTAACACTTGCAGGCCTCCTTCATTCCAGAGTTACAGTTTGTTCCTCATTGTAAAACCTGCAGGGATCACTCATTACTGAGTTACGGTTTGTTCCTCATTGTAACACCTGCAGGGCTCACTCATTAATAAGTTACAGTTTGTTCTTCATTGTAATACCTGCAGGGCTCCATTCCAGAGTTACAGTTTGTTCCTCATTGTAATACCTGCAGGGCTCACTCATTACTGAGTTACAGATTGTTCCTCATTGTAACACCTTGCAGGGCTCACTCATTACTGATTTACAGTTTGTTTCTCATTGTAGCACCTTGCAGGACTCACTCCTTACTGAGTTACATTTTGTTTCTCATTTTAGCACCTTGCAGGACTCACTCCTTACTGAGTTACAGTTTGTTCCTTTTTGTAATACCCGAAGGGCTCTTCCATTCCAGAGTTACAGTTTGTTCCTCATTGAAATACCTGCAGGGCTCACTCATTACGGAGTTAAAGTTTGTTCCTCTTTGTAACACCTGCAGGGCTCACTCATTAATAAGTTATAGATTGTTCCTCATTGTAACACTTGCAGGGCTCCTTCATTCCAGAGTTACAGTTTGTTCCTCATTGTAAAACCTGCAGGGGTCACTCATTACTGAGTTACGGTTTGTTCCTCATTGTAACACCTGCAGGGCTCACTCATTACTGAGTTACAGTTTGTTCTTCATTGTAACACCTTGCAGGGCTCACTCATTACTGAGTTACAGTTTGCTCCTCTTTGTAACACCTGCAGAGCTCACTCATTAATAAGTTATAGATTGTTCCTCATTGTAACACTTTCGGGGGTCCTTCATTCCAGGGTTACAGTTTGTTCCTCATTGTAAAACCTGCAGGGGTCACTCATTACTGAGTTACGGTTTGTTCCTCATTGTAACACCTGCAGGGCTCACTCATTACTGAGTTACAGTTTGTTCTTCATTGTAATACCTGCAGGGCTCCATTCCAGAGTTACAGTTTGTTCCTCATTGTAATACCTGCAGGGCTCACTCATTACTGAGTTACGGTTTGTTCCTCATTGTAACACCTGCAGGGCTCACTCATTACTGAGTTACAGTTTGTTCTTCATTGTAATACCTGCAGGGCTCCATTCCAGAGTTACAGTTTGTTCCTCATTGTAACACCTTGCAGGGCTCACTCATTACTGAGTTACAGTTTGTTTCTCATTGTAACACCTTGCAGGGCTCACTCACTACTGAGTTACCGTTTGTTTCTCATTGTAACACCTTGCAGGGCTCACTCATTACTGAGTTACAGATTGTTCCTCATTGTAATACCCGAAGGGCTCTTCCATTCCAGAGTTACAGTTTGTTCCTCATTGTAATACCTGCAGGGCTCACTCATTATTGAGTTACAGTTTGTTCCTCATTGTAACACCTTGCAGGGCTCACTCATTACTGAGTTACAGTTTGTTCCTCTTTGTAACACCTGCAGGGCTCACTCATTAATAAGTTATAGATTGTTCCTCATTGTAACACTTGCAGGGCTCCTTCATTCCAGAGTTACAGTTTGTTCCTCATTGTAAAACCTGCAGGGGTCACTCATTACTGAGTTACGGTTTGTTCCTCATTGTAACACCTGCAGGGCTGCTTCATTCCAGAGTTACAGTTTGTTCCTCATTGTAACACCTGCAGGGCTCACTCATTACTGAGTTACAGTTTGTTCCTCATTGTAACACCTTGCAGGGCTCACTCATTACTGAGTTACAGTTTGTTCCTCTTTGTAACACCTGCCGGGCTCACTCATTAATAAGTTATAGATTGTTCCTCATTGTAACACTTGCAGGCCTCCTTCATTCCAGAGTTACAGTTTGTTCCTCATTGTAAAACCTGCAGGGATCACTCATTACTGAGTTACGGTTTGTTCCTCATTGTAACACCTGCAGGGCTCACTCATTAATAAGTTACAGTTTGTTCTTCATTGTAATACCTGCAGGGCTCCATTCCAGAGTTACAGTTTGTTCCTCATTGTAATACCTGCAGGGCTCACTCATTACTGAGTTACAGATTGTTCCTCATTGTAACACCTTGCAGGGCTCACTCATTACTGATTTACAGTTTGTTTCTCATTGTAGCACCTTGCAGGACTCACTCCGTACTGAGTTACATTTTGTTTCTCATTTTAGCACCTTGCAGGACTCACTCCTTACTGAGTTACAGTTTGTTCCTTTTTGTAATACCCGAAGGGCTCTTCCATTCCAGAGTTACAGTTTGTTCCTCATTGAAATACCTGCAGGGCTCACTCATTACGGAGTTAAAGTTTGTTCCTCTTTGTAACACCTGCAGGGCTCACTCATTAATAAGTTATAGATTGTTCCTCATTGTAACACTTGCAGGGCTCCTTCATTCCAGAGTTACAGTTTGTTCCTCATTGTAAAACCTGCAGGGGTCACTCATTACTGAGTTACGGTTTGTTCCTCATTGTAACACCTGCAGGGCTCACTCATTACTGAGTTACAGTTTGTTCTTCATTGTAACACCTTGCAGGGCTCACTCATTACTGAGTTACAGTTTGCTCCTCTTTGTAACACCTGCAGAGCTCACTCATTAATAAGTTATAGATTGTTCCTCATTGTAACACTTTCGGGGGTCCTTCATTCCAGGGTTACAGTTTGTTCCTCATTGTAAAACCTGCAGGGGTCACTCATTACTGAGTTACGGTTTGTTCCTCATTGTAACACCTGCAGGGCTCACTCATTACTGAGTTACAGTTTGTTCTTCATTGTAATACCTGCAGGGCTCCATTCCAGAGTTACAGTTTGTTCCTCATTGTAATACCTGCAGGGCTCACTCATTACTGAGTTACAGATTGTCCCTCATTGTAACACCTTGCAGGGCTCACTCATTACTGAGTTACAGTTTGTTCTTCATTGTAATACCTGCAGGGCTCCATTCCAGAGTTACAGTTTGTTCCTCATTGTAACACCTTGCAGGGCTCACTCATTACTGAGTTACAGTTTGTTTCTCATTGTAACACCTTGCAGGGCTCACTCATTACTGAGTTACCGTTTGTTTCTCACTGTAACACCTTGCAGGGCTCACTCATTACTGAGTTACAGTTTGTTTCTCATTGTAACACCTTGCAGGGCTCACTCATTACTGAGTTACAGTTTGTTCCTCATTGTAATACCTGAAGGGCTCTTCCATTCCAGAGTTACAGTTTGTTCCTCATTGTAATACCTGCAGGGCTCACTCATTACTGAGTTACAGTTTGTTCCTCATTGTAACACCTTGCAGGGCTCACTCATTACTGAGTTACAGTTTGTTCCTCTTTGTAACACCTGCAGGGCTCACTCATTAATAAGTTATAGATTGTTCCTCATTGTAACACATGCAGTGCTCCTTCATTCCAGAGTTACAGTTTGTTCCTCATTGTAAAACCTGCAGGGGTCACTCATTACTGTGTTACGGTTTGTTCCTCATTTTAACACCTGCAGGGCTCACTCATTACTGAGTTACAGTTTGTTCTTCATTGTAATACCTGCAGGGCTCCATTCCAGAGTTACAGTTTGTTCCTCTTTGTAATACCTGCAGGGCTCACTCATTACTGAGTTACAGATTGTTACTCATTGTATCACTTGCAGGGCTCCTTCATTCCAGTGTTACAGTTTCTTCTTTATTGTATAACCTGCAGGGCTGACTCATTACTGAGTTATAGTTTGTTCCTCTTTGTAACATATGCAGGGCTCACTCATTACTGAGTTACAGATTGTTCCTCATTGTAAAACTTGCAGGGCTCCTTCATTCCAGAGTTACAGTTTCTTCCTCATTGTAAAACCTGCAGCGGTCACCCATTACTGAGTTACGGTTTGTTCCTCATTGTAACACCTGCAGGGCTCACTCATTACTGAGTTACAGTTTGTTCTTCATTGTAATACCTGCAGGGCTCCATTCCAGAGTTACAGTTTGTTCCTCATTGTAACACCTTGCAGGGCTCACTCATTACTGAGTTACAGTTTGTTTCTCATTGTAACACCTTGCAGGGCTCACTCACTACTGAGTTACCGTTTGTTTCTCATTGTAACACCTTGCAGGGCTCACTCATTACTGAGTTACAGTTTGTTCCTCATTGTAATACCCGAAGGGCTCTTCCATTCCAGAGTTACAGTTTGTTCCTCGTTGTAATACCTGCAGGGCTCACTCATTATTGAGTTACAGTTTGTTCCTCATTGTAACACCTTGCAGGGCTCACTCATTACTGAGTTACAGTTTGTTCCTCATTGTAACACCTGCAGGGCTCACTCATTAATAAGTTATAGATTGTTCCTCATTGTAACACTTGCAGGGCTCCTTCATTCCAGAGTTACAGTTTGTTCCTCATTGTAAAACCTGCAGGGGTCACTCATTACTGAGTTACGGTTTGTTCCTCATTGTAACACCTGCAGGGCTGCTTCATTCCAGAGTTACAGTTTGTTCCTCATTGTAACACCTTGCAGGGCTCACTCATTACTGAGTTACAGTTTGTTCCTCTTTGTAACACCTGCCGGGCTCACTCATTAATAAGTTATAGATTGTTCCTCATTGTAACACTTGCAGGCCTCCTTCATTACAGAGTTACAGTTTGTTCCTCACTGTAAAATCTGCAGGGATCACTCATTACTGAGTTACGGTTTGTTCCTCATTGTAACACCTGCAGGGCTCACTCATTACTGAGTTACAGTTTGTTCCTCATTGTAATACCTGAAGGGCTCTTCCATTCCAGAGTTACAGTTTGTTCCTCATTGTAATACCTGCAGGGCTCACTCATTACTGAGTTACAGTTTGTTCCTCATTGTAACACCTTGCAGGGCTCACTCATTACTGAGTTACAGTTTGTTCCTCTTTGTAACACCTGCAGGGCTCACTCATTAATAAGTTATAGATTGTTCCTCATTGTAACACATGCAGTGCTCCTTCATTCCAGAGTTACAGTTTGTTCCTCATTGTAAAACCTGCAGGGGTCACTCATTACTGTGTTACGGTTTGTTCCTCATTTTAACACCTGCAGGGCTCACTCATTACTGAGTTACAGTTTGTTCTTCATTGTAATACCTGCAGGGCTCCATTCCAGAGTTACAGTTTGTTCCTCTTTGTAATACCTGCAGGGCTCACTCATTACTGAGTTACAGATTGTTACTCATTGTATCACTTGCAGGGCTCCTTCATTCCAGTGTTACAGTTTCTTCTTTATTGTATAACCTGCAGGGCTGACTCATTACTGAGTTATAGTTTGTTTCTCTTTGTAACATATGCAGGGCTCACTCATTACTGAGTTACAGATTGTTCCTCATTGTAACACTTGCAGGGCTCCTTCATTCCAGAGTTACAGTTTCTTCCTCATTGTAAAACCTGCAGCGGTCACCCATTACTGAGTTACGGTTTGTTCCTCATTGTAATACCCGAAGGGCTCTTCCATTCCAGAGTTACAGTTTGTTCCTCATTGTAATACCTGCAGGGCTCACTCATTATTGAGTTACAGTTTGTTCCTCATTGTAACACCTTGCAGGGCTCACTCATTACTGAGTTACAGTTTGTTCCTCTTTGTAACACCTGCAGGGCTCACTCATTAATAAGTTATAGATTGTTCCTCATTGTAACACTTACAGGGCTCCTTCATTCCAGAGTTACAGTTTGTTCCTCATTGTAAAACCTGCAGGGGTCACTCATTACTGAGTTACGGTTTGTTCCTCATTGTAACACCTGCAGGGCTGCTTCATTCCAGAGTTACAGTTTGTTCCTCTTTGTAACACCTGCAGGGCTCACTCATTAATAAGTTATAGATTGTTCCTCATTGTAACACTTGCAGGGCTCCTTCATTCCAGAGTTACAGTTTGTTCCTCTTTGTAACACCTGCCGGGCTCACTCATTACTGAGTTACAGTTTGTTCTTCATTGTAATACCTGCAGGGCTCCATTCCAGAGTTACAGTTTGTTCCTCTTTGTAATACCTGCAGGGCTCACTCATTACTGAGTTACAGATTGTTACTCATTGTATCACTTGCAGGGCTCCTTCATTCCAGTGTTACAGTTTCTTCTTTATTGTATAACCTGCAGGGCTGACTCATTACTGAGTTATAGTTTGTTCCTCTTTGTAACATATGCAGGGCTCACTCATTACTGAGTTACAGATTGTTCCTCATTGTAACACTTGCAGGGCTCCTTCATTCCAGAGTTACAGTTTCTTCCTCATTGTAAAACCTGCAGCGGTCACCCATTACTGAGTTACGGTTTGTTCCTCATTGTAACACCTGCAGGGCTCACTCATTACTGAGTTACAGTTTGTTCTTCATTGTAATACCTGCAGGGCTCCATTCCAGAGTTACAGTTTGTTCCTCATTGTAATACCTGCAGGGCTCACTCATTATTGAGTTACAGTTTGTTCCTCATTGTAACACCTTGCAGGGCTCACTCATTACTGAGTTACAGTTTGTTCCTCTTTGTAACACCTTGCAGGGCTCACTCATTACTGAGTTACAGTTTGTTCCTCATTGTAATACCCGAAGGGCTCTTCCATTCCAGAGTTACAGTTTGTTCCTCATTGTAATACCTGCAGGGCTCACTCATTATTGAGTTACAGTTTGTTCCTCATTGTAACACCTTGCAGGGCTCACTCATTACTGAGTTACAGTTTGTTCCTCTTTGTAACACCTGCAGGGCTCACTCATTAATAAGTTATAGATTGTTCCTCATTGTAACACTTGCAGGGCTCCTTCATTCCAGAGTTACAGTTTGTTCCTCATTGTAAAACCTGCAGGGGTCACTCATTACTGAGTTACGGTTTGTTCCTCATTGTAACACCTGCAGGGCTGCTTCATTCCAGAGTTACAGTTTGTTCCTCATTGTAACACCTTGCAGGGCTCACTCATTACTGAGTTACAGTTTGTTCCTCTTTGTAACACCTGCCGGGCTCACTCATTAATAAGTTATAGATTGTTCCTCATTGTAACACTTGCAGGCCTCCTTCATTCCAGAGTTACAGTTTGTTCCTCATTGTAAAACCTGCAGGGATCACTCATTACTGAGTTACGGTTTGTTCCTCATTGTAACACCTGCAGGGCTCACTCATTACTGAGTTACAGTTTGTTCTTCATTGTAATACCTGCAGGGCTCCATTCCAGAGTTACAGTTTGTTCCTCATTGTAATACCTGCAGAGCTCACTCATTACTGAGTTACAGATTGTTCCTCATTGTAACACCTTGCAGGGCTCACTCATTACTGATTTACAGTTTGTTTCTCATTGTAGCACCTTGCAGGACTCACTCCTTACTGAGTTACAGTTTGTTCCTCATTGTAATACCCGAAGGGCTCTTCCATTCCAGAGTTACAGTTTGTTCCTCATTGTAATACCTGCAGGGCTCACTCATTACGGAGTTAAAGTTTGTTCCTCTTTGTAACACCTGCAGGGCTCACTCATTAATAAGTTATAGATTGTTCCTCATTGTAACACTTGCAGGGCTACTTCATTCCAGATTTACAGTTTGTTCCTCATTGTAAAACCTGCAGGGGTCACTCATTACTGAGTTACGGTTTGTTCCTCATTGTAACACCTGCAGGGCTCACTCATTACTGAGTTACAGTTTGTTCTTCATTGTAACACCTTGCAGGGCTCACTCATTACTGAGTTACAGTTTGCTCCTCTTTGTAACACCTGCAGAGCTCACTCATTAATAAGTTATAGATTGTTCCTCATTGTAACACTTGCAGGGCTCCTTCATTCCAGGGTTACAGTTTGTTCCTCATGGTAAAACCTGCAGGGGTCACTCATTACTGAGTTACGGTTTGTTCCTCATTGTAACACCTGCAGGGCTCACTCATTACTGAGTTACAGTTTGTTCTTCATTGTAATACCTGCAGGGCTCCATTCCAGAGTTACAGTTTGTTCCTCATTGTAATACCTGCAGGGCTCACTCATTACTGAGTTACAGTTTGTTCCTCATTGTAATACCCGAAGGGCTCTTCCATTCCACAGTTACAGTTTGTTCCTCATTGTAATCCCTGCAAGGCTCTTTCATTACAGAGTCGCAGTTTGTTCCTCTTTGTAACACCTGCAGGGCTCACTCATTACTGAGTTACAGATTGTTCCTCATTGTAACACCTGCAGGGCTCACTCATTACTGAGTTACAGTTTGTTCCTCATTGTAACACCTTGCAGGGCTCACTCATTACTGAGTTACAGTTTGTTCCTCTTTGTAACACCTGCAGGGCTCACTCATTAATAAGTTATAGATTGTTCCTCATTGTAACACATGCAGTGCTCCTTCATTCCAGAGTTACAGTTTGTTCCTCATTGTAAAACCTGCAGGGGTCACTCATTACTGTGTTACGGTTTGTTCCTCATTTTAACACCTGCAGGGCTCACTCATTACTGAGTTACAGTTTGTTCTTCATTGTAATACCTGCAGGGCTCCATTCCAGAGTTACAGTTTGTTCCTCTTTGTAATACCTGCAGGGCTCACTCATTACTGAGTTACAGATTGTTACTCATTGTATCACTTGCAGGGCTCCTTCATTCCAGTGTTACAGTTTCTTCTTTATTGTATAACCTGCAGGGCTGACTCATTACTGAGTTATAGTTTGTTCCTCTTTGTAACATATGCAGGGCTCACTCATTACTGAGTTACAGATTGTTCCTCATTGTAACACTTGCAGGGCTCCTTCATTCCAGAGTTACAGTTTCTTCCTCATTGTAAAACCTGCAGCGGTCACCCATTACTGAGTTACGGTTTGTTCCTCATTGTAACACCTGCAGGGCTCACTCATTACTGAGTTACAGTTTGTTATTCATTGTAATACCTGCAGGGCTCCATTCCAGAGTTACAGTTTGTTCCTCATTGTAACACCTTGCAGGGCTCACTCATTACTGAGTTACAGTTTGTTTCTCATTGTAACACCTTGCAGGGCTCACTCACTACTGAGTTACCGTTTGTTTCTCATTGTAACACCTTGCAGGGCTCACTCATTACTGAGTTACAGTTTGTTCCTCATTGTAATACCCGAAGGGCTCTTCCATTCCAGAGTTACAGTTTGTTCCTCATTGTAATACCTGCAGGGCTCACTCATTATTGAGTTACAGTTTGTTCCTCATTGTAACACCTTGCAGGGCTCACTCATTACTGAGTTACAGTTTGTTCCTCTTTGTAACACCTGCAGGGCTCACTCATTAATAAGTTATAGATTGTTCCTCATTGTAACACTTGCAGGGCTCCTTCATTCCAGAGTTACAGTTTGTTCCTCATTGTAAAACCTGCAGGGGTCACTCATTACTGAGTTACGGTTTGTTCCTCATTGTAACACCTGCAGGGCTGCTTCATTCCAGAGTTACAGTTTGTTCCTCATTGTAACACCTTGCAGGGCTCACTCATTACTGAGTTACAGTTTGTTCCTCTTTGTAACACCTGCCGGGCTCACTCATTAATAAGTTATAGATTGTTCCTCATTGTAACACTTGCAGGCCTCCTTCATTCCAGAGTTACAGTTTGTTCCTCATTGTAAAACCTGCAGGGATCACTCATTACTGAGTTACGGTTTGTTCCTCATTGTAACACCTGCAGGGCTCACTCATTACTGAGTTACAGTTTGTTCTTCATTGTAATACCTGCAGGGCTCCATTCCAGAGTTACAGTTTGTTCCTCATTGTAATACCTGCAGGGCTCACTCATTACTGAGTTACAGATTGTTCCTCATTGTAACACCTTGCAGGGCTCACTCATTACTGATTTACAGTTTGTTTCTCATTGTAGCACCTTGCAGGACTCACTCCTTACTGAGTTACAGTTTGTTCCTCATTGTAATACCCGAAGGGCTCTTCCATTCCAGAGTTACAGTTTGTTCCTCATTGTAATACCTGCAGGGCTCACTCATTACGGAGTTAAAGTTTGTTCCTCTTTGTAACACCTGCAGGGCTCACTCATTAATAAGTTATAGATTGTTCCTCATTGTAACACTTGCAGGGCTCCTTCATTCCAGAGTTACAGTTTGTTCCTCATTGTAAAACCTGCAGGGGTCACTCATTACTGAGTTACGGTTTGTTCCTCATTGTAACACCTGCAGGGCTCACTCATTACTGAGTTACAGTTTGTTCTTCATTGTAACACCTTGCAGGGCTCACTCATTACTGAGTTACAGTTTGCTCCTCTTTGTAACACCTGCAGAGCTCACTCATTAATAAGTTATAGATTGTTCCTCATTGTAACACTTGCAGGGCTCCTTCATTCCAGGGTTACAGTTTGTTCCTCATGGTAAAACCTGCAGGGGTCACTCATTACTGAGTTACGGTTTGTTCCTCATTGTAACACCTGCAGGGCTCACTCATTACTGAGTTACAGTTTGTTCTTCATTGTAATACCTGCAGGGCTCCATTCCAGAGTTACAGTTTGTTCCTCATTGTAATACCTGCAGGGCTCACTCATTACTGAGTTACAGATTGTTCCTCATTGTAACACCTTGCAGGGCTCACTCATTACTGAGTTACCGTTTGTTTCTCATTGTAAAATCTTGCAGGGCTCACTCATTACTGAGTTACAGTTTGTTCCTCATTGTAATACCCAAAGGCCTCTTCTATTCCACAGTTACAGTTTGTTCCTCATTGTTATCCCTGCAAGGCTCTTTCATTACAGAGTCACAGTTTGTTCCTCTTTGTAACACCTGCAGGGCTCACTCATTACTGAGTTACAGATTGTTCCTCATTGTAACACCTGCAGGGCTCCTTCATTCCAGAGTTAAAGTTTCTTCCTCATTGTAATACCTGCAGGGCTCACTCATTACTGAGTTATAGTTTGTTCCTCTTTGTAACATCTGCAGGGCTCACTCATTACTGAGTTACAGTTTGTTCCTCATTGTAACACCTTGCATGGCTCACTCATTACTGAGTTACAGTTTGTTCCTCTTTGTAACACCTGCAGGGCTCACTCATTAATAAGTTATAGATTGTTCCTCAATGTAACACATGCAGTGCTCCTTCATTCCAGAGTTACAGTGTGTTCCTCATTGTAAAACCTGCAGGGGTCACTCATTACTGAGTTACGGTTTGTTCCTCATTTTAACACCTGCAGGGCTCACTCATTACTGAGTTAAAGTTTGTTCTTCATTGTAATACCTGCAGGGCTCCAATCCAGAGTTACAGTTTGTTCCTCTTTGTAATACCTGCAGGGCTCACTCATTACTGAGTTACAGATTGTTACTCATTGTATCACTTGCAGGGCTCCTTCATTCCAGTGTTACAGTTTCTTCTTTATTGTATAACCTGCAGGGCTCACTCATTACTGAGTTACGGTTTGTTCCTCATTGTAACACCTGCAGGGCTCACTCATTACTGAGTTACAGTTTGTTCTTCA
Organism: Lampris incognitus; assembly: GCF_029633865.1. NCBI lineage: Eukaryota > Metazoa > Chordata > Actinopteri > Lampriformes > Lampridae > Lampris > Lampris incognitus. Next base: position 69,063,676 of record NC_079211.1, on the reverse strand, counting down.
TTGTAATACCTGCAGGGCTTCATTCCAGAGTTACTGTTTGTTCCTCATTGTAACACCTTGCAGGGCTCACTCATTACTGAGTTACGGTTTGTTTCTCATTGTAACACCTTGCAGGGCTCACTCATTACTGAGTTACCGTTTGTTTCTCATTGTAACACCTTGCAGGGCTCACTCATTACTGAGTTACAGTTTGTTCCTCATTGTAATACCCGAAGGGCTCTTCCATTCCAGAGTTACAGTTTGTTCCTCATTGTAATACCTGCAGGGCTCACTCATTATTGAGTTACAGTTTGTTCCTCATTGTAACACCTTGCAGGGCTCACTCATTACTGAGTTGCAGTTTGTTCCTCATTGTAAAACCTGCAGGGCTCACTCATTACAGAGTTACAGTTTGTTCCTCATTTGATACATGCAGGGCTCACTCATTACTGAATTATAGATTGTTCCTCATTGTAATACCTGCAGGGCTCTTTCATTACAGAGTCACAGTTTGTTCCTCTTTGTAACACCTGCAGGGCTCACTCATTACTGAGTTATAGATTGTTCCTCATTGTAACACCTGCAGGGCTCCTTCATTCCAGAGTTACAGTTTGTTCCTCATTGTAACACCTGCAGGGCTCACTCAATACTGAGTTACAGTTTGTTCCTCATTGTAACACCTTGCAGGGCTCACTCATTACTGAGTTACAGTTTGTTCCTCTTTGTAATACCCGAAGGGCTCTTCCATTCCAGAGTTACAGTTTGTTCCTCATTGTAATACCTGCAGGGCTCACTCATTACGGAGTTAAAGTTTGTTCCTCTTTGTAACACCTGCAGGGCTCACTCATTAATAAGTTATAGATTGTTCCTCATTGTAACACTTGCAGGGCTCCTTCATTCCAGAGTTACAGTTTGTTCCTCATTGTAAAACCTGCAGGGGTCACTCATTACTGAGTTACGGTTTGTTCCTCATTGTAACACCTGCAGGGCTCACTCATTACTGAGTTAAAGTTTGTTCCTCATTGTAACACCTTGCAGGGCTCACTCATTACTGAGTTACAGTTTGTTCCTCTTTGTAACACCTGCAGGGCTCACTCATTAATAAGTTATAGATTGTTCCTCATTGTAACACTTGCACGGCTCCTTCATTCCAGAGTTACAGTTTGTTCCTCATTGTAAAACCTGCGGGGGTCACTCATTACTGAGTTACGGTTTGTTCGTCATTGTAACACCTGCAGGGCTGCTTCATTCCAGAGTTACAGTTTGTTCCTCATTGTAACACCTGCAGGGCTCACTCATTACTGAGTTACAGTTTGTTCCTCATTGTAACACCTTGCAGGGCTCACTCATTACTGAGTTACAGTTTGTTCCTCTTTGTAACACCTGCCGGGCTCACTCATTAATAAGTTATAGATTGTTCCTCATTGTAACACTTGCAGGCCTCCTTCATTCCAGAGTTACAGTTTGTTCCTCATTGTAAAACCTGCAGGGATCACTCATTACTGAGTTACGGTTTGTTCCTCATTGTAACACCTGCAGGGCTCACTCATTACTGAGTTACAGTTTGTTCCTCATTGTAATACCTGCAGGGCTCACTCATTACTGAGTTACAGATTGTTCCTCATTGTAACACCTTGCATGGCTCACTCATTACTGATTTACAGTTTGTTTCTCATTGTAGCACCTTGCAGGACTCACTCCTTACTGAGTTACAGTTTGTTCCTCATTGTAATACCCGAAGGGCTCTTCTATTCCACAGTTACAGTTTGTTCCTCATTGTAATCCCTGCAAGGCTCTTTCATTACAGAGTCACAGTTTGTTCCTCTTTGTAACACCTGCAGGGCTCACTCATTACTGAGTTACAGATTGTTCCTCATTGTAACACCTGCAGGGCTCCTTCATTCCAGAGTTACAGTTTCTTCCTCATTGTAATACCTGCAGGGCTCACTCATTACTGAGTTATAGTTTGTTCCTCTTTGTAACATCTGCAGGGCTCACTCATTACTGAGTTACAGTTTGTTCCTCATTGTAACACCTTGCAGGGCTCACTCATTACTGAGTTACAGTTTGTTCCTCTTTGTAACACCTGCAGGGCTCACTCATTAATAAGTTATAGATTGTTCCTCATTGTAACACATGCAGTGCTCCTTCATTCCAGAGTTACAGTTTGTTCCTCATTGTAAAACCTGCAGGGGTCACTCATTACTGAGTTACGGTTTGTTCCTCATTTTAACACCTGCAGGGCTCACTCATTACTGAGTTACAGTTTGTTCTTCATTGTAATACCTGCAGGGCTCCATTCCAGAGTTACAGTTTGTTCCTCTTTGTAATACCTGCAGGGCTCACTCATTACTGAGTTACAGATTGTTACTCATTGTATCACTTGCAGGGCTCCTTCATTCCAGTGTTACAGTTTCTTCTTTATTGTATAACCTGCAGGGCTCACTCATTACTGAGTTATAGTTTGTTCCTCTTTGTAACATATGCAGGGCTCACTCATTACTGAGTTACAGATTGTTCCTCATTGTAACACCTGCAGGGCTCATTCATTACTGAGTTACAGTTTGTTCCTCATTGTAACACCTTGCAGGGCTCACTCATTACTGAGTTACAGTTTGTTCCTATTTTCAACACCTGCAGGGCTCACTCATTAATAAGTTACAGTTTGTTCCTCATTGTAACACCTGCAGGGCTCACTCATTACTGAGTTACAGTTTGTTCCTCATTGTAACACCTTGCAGGGCTCACTCATTACTGAGTTACAGTTTGTTCCTATTTTCAACACCTGCAGGGCTCACTCATTAATAAGTTATAGATTGTTCCTCATTGTAACACTTGCAGGCCTCCTTCATTCCAGAGTTACAGTTTCTTCCTCATTGTAAAACCTGCAGCGGTCACTCATTACTGAGTTACGGTTTGTTCCTCATTGTAACACCTGCAGGGCTCACTCATTACTGAGTTACATTTTGTTCTTCATTGTAATACCTGCAGGGCTCCATTCCAGAGTTACAGTTTGTTCCTCATTGTAACACCTTGCAGGGCTCACTCATTACTGAGTTACAGTTTGTTTCTCATTGTAACACCTTGCAGGGCTCACTCATTACTGAGTTACCGTTTGTTTCTCATTGTAACACCTTGCAGGGCTCACTCATTACTGAGTTACACTTTGTTCCTCATTGTAATACCTGCAGGGCTCCATTCCAGAGTTACAGTTTGTTCCTCATTGTAACACCTTGCAGGGCTCACTCATTACTGAGTTATAGTTTGTTCCTCTTTGTAACATCTGCAGGGCTCACTCATTACTGAGTTACAGTTTGTTCCTCATTGTAACACCTTGCAGGGCTCACTCATTACTGAGTTACAGTTTGTTCCTCTTTGTAAAACCTGCAGGGCTCACTCATTAATAAGTTATAGATTGTTCCTCATTGTAACACATGCAGTGCTCCTTCATTCCAGAGTTACAGTTTGTTCCTCTTTGTAACACCTGCAGGGCTCACTCATTACTGAGTTACGGTTTGTTCCTCATTTTAACACCTGCAGGGCTCACTCATTACTGAGTTACAGTTTGTTCTTCATTGTAATACCTGCAGGGCTCCATTCCAGAGTTACAGTTTGTTCCTCTTTGTAATACCTGCAGGGCTCACTCATTACTGAGTTACAGATTGTTACTCATTGTATCACTTGCAGGGCTCCTTCATTCCAGTGTTACAGTTTCTTCTTTATTGTATAACCTGCAGGGCTCACTCATTACTGAGTTATAGTTTGTTCCTCTTTGTAACATATGCAGGGCTCACTCATTACTGAGTTACAGATTGTTCCTCATTGTAACACTTGCAGGGCTCCTTCATTCCAGAGTTACAGTTTCTTCCTCATTGTAAAACCTGCAGGGCTCACTCATTACTGAGTTACAGTTTGTTCTTCATTGTAATACCTGCAGGGCTCCATTCCAGAGTTACAGTTTGTTCCTCATTGTAACACCTTGCAGGGCTTACTCATTACTGAGTTACAGTTTGTTTCTCATTGTAACACCTTGCAGGGCTCACTCATTACTGAGTTACCGTTTGTTTCTCATTGTAACACCTTGCAGGGCTCACTCATTACTGAGTTACAGTTTGTTCCTCATTGTAATACCCGAAGGGCTCTTCCATTCCAGAGTTACAGTTTGTTCTTCATTGTAATACCTACAGGGCTCACTCATTATTGAGTTACAGTTTGTTCCTCATTGTAACACCTTGCAGGGCTCACTCATTACTGAGTTACAGTTTTTTCCTCATTGTAAAACCTGCAGGGCTCACTCATTACAGAGTTACAGTTTGTTCCTCATTTGATACATGCAGGGCTCACGCATTACTGAATTATAGATTGTTCCTCATTGTAATACCTGCAGGGCTCTTTCATTACAGAGTCACAGTTTGTTCCTCTTTGTAACACCTGCAGGGCTCACTCATTACTGAGTTATAAATTGTTCCTCATTGTAACACCTGCAGGGCTCCTTCATTCCAGAGTTACAGTTTGTTCCTCATTGTAACACCTGCAGGGCTCACTCAATACTGAGTTACAGTTTGTTCATCATTGTAACACCTTGCAGGGCTCACTCATTACTGAGTTACAGTTTGTTCCTCTTTGTAACACCTGCAGGGCTCACTCATTAATAAGTTACAGTTTGTTCCTCATTGTAACACCTGCAGGGCTCACTCATTACTGAGTTACAGTTTGTTCCTCATTGTAACACATTGCAGGGCTCACTCATTACCGAGTTACAGTTTGTTCCTATTTTCAACACCTGCAGGGCTCACTCATTAATAAGTTATAGATTGTTCCTCATTGTAATACCTGCAGGGCTCCATTCCAGAGTTACAGTTTGTTCCTCATTGTAAAACCTGCAGGGGTCACTCATTACTGAGTTACGGTTTGTTCCTCATTGTAACACCCTGCAGGGCTCACTCATTACTGAGTTACAGTTTGTTCTTCATTGTAATACCTGCAGGGCTCCATTCCAGAGTTACAGTTTGTTCCTCATTGTAATACCTGCAGGGCTCACTCATTACTTAGTTACAGTTTGTTCTTCAGTGTAACACCTTGCAGGGCTCACTCATTACTGAGTTACAGTTTGCTCCTCTTTGTAACACCTGCAGAGCTCACTCATTAATAAGTTATAGATTGTTCCTCATTGTAACACTTGCAGGGCTCCTTCATTCCAGGGTTACAGTTTGTTCCTCATTGTAACACCTGCAGGGGTCACTCATTACTGAGTTACGTTTTGTTGCTCATTGTAACACCTGCAGGGCTCACTCATTACTGAGTTACAGTTTGTTCTTCATTGTAATACCTCCAGGGCTCCATTCCAGAGTTACAGTTTGTTCCTCATTGTAATACCTGCAGGGCTCACTCATTACTGAGTTACAGATTGTTCCTCATTGTAACACCTTGCAGGGCTCACACATTACTGAGTTACCGTTTGTTTCTCATTGTAACACCTTGCAGGGCTCACTCATTACTGAGTTACAGTTTGATCCTCATTGTAATACCCGAAGGGCTCTTCCATTCCAGAGTTACAGTTTGTTCCTCATTGTAATACCTACAGGGCTCACTCATTATTGAGTTACAGTTTGTTCCTCATTGTAACACCTTGCAGGGCTCACTCATTACTGAGTTACAGTTTGTTCCTCATTGTAAAACCTGCAGGGCTCACTCATTACAGAGTTACAGTTTGTTCCTCATTTGATACATGCAGGGCTCACGCATTACTGAATTATAGATTGTTCCTCATTGTAATACCTGCAGGGCTCTTTCATTACAGAGTCACAGTTTGTTCCTCTTTGTAACACCTGCAGGGCTCACTCATTACTGAGTTATAAATTGTTCCTCATTGTAACACCTGCAGGGCTCACTCATTACTGAGTTACAGTTTGTTCCTCTTTGTAACACCTGCAGGGCTCACTCATTAATAAGTTACAGTTTGTTCCTCATTGTAACACCTGCAGGGCTCACTCATTACTGAGTTAAAGTTTGTTCCTCATTGTAACACCTTGCAGGGCTCACTCATTACTGAGTTACAGTTTGTTCCTATTTTCAACACCTGCAGGGCTCACTCATTAATAAGTTATAGATTGTTCCTCATTGTAACACTTGCAGGCCTCCTTCATTCCAGAGTTACAGTTTGTTCCTCATTGTAAAACCTGCAGGGGTCACTCATTACTGAGTTACGGTTTGTTCCTCATTGTAACACCTGCAGGGCTCACTCATTACTGAGTTACAGTTTGTTCTTCATTGTAATACCTGCAGGGCTCCATTCCAGAGTTACAGTTTGTTCCTCATTGTAATACCTGCAGGGCTCAATCATTACTGAGTTACAGTTTGTTCTTCATTGTAACACCTTGCAGGGCTCACTCATTACTGAGTTACAGTTTGTTTCTCATTGTAACACCTTGCAGGGCTCACTCATTACTGAGTTACAGTTTGTTCCTCATTGTAATACCCGAAGGGCTCTTCCATTCCACAGTTACAGTTTGTTCCTCATTGTAATCCCTGCAAGGCTCTTTCATTACAGAGTTACAGTTTGTTCCTCTTTGTAACACCTGCAGGGCTCACTCATTAATAAGTTATAGATTGTTCCTCATTGTAACACATGCAGTGCTCCTTCATTCCAGAGTTACAGTTTGTTCCTCATTGTAAAACCTGCAGGGGTCACTCATTACTGAGTTACGGTTTGTTCCTCATTTTAACACCTGCAGGGCTCACTCATTACTGAGTTACAGTTTGTTCTTCATTGTAATACCTGCAGGGCTCCATTCCAGAGTTACAGTTTGTTCCTCATTGTAACACCTTGCAGGGCTCACTCATTACTGAGTTACAGTTTGTTTCTCATTGTAACACCTTGCAGGGCTCACTCATTACTGAGTTACCGTTTGTTTCTCATTGTAACACCTTGCAGGGCTCACTCATTACTGAGTTACAGTTTGTTCCTCATTGTAATACCTGCAGGGCTCCATTCCAGAGTTACAGTTTGTTCCTCATTGTAACACCTTGCAGGGCTCACTCATTACTGAGTTATAGTTTGTTCCTCTTTGTAACATCTGCAGGGCTCACTCATTACTGAGTTACAGTTTGTTCCTCATTGTAACACCTTGCAGGGCTCACTCATTACTGAGTTACAGTTTGTTCCTCTTTGTAAAACCTGCAGGGCTCACTCATTAATAAGTTATAGATTGTTCCTCATTGTAACACATGCAGTGCTCCTTCATTCCAGAGTTACAGTTTGTTCCTCTTTGTAACACCTGCAGGGCTCACTCATTACTGAGTTACGGTTTGTTCCTCATTTTAACACCTGCAGGGCTCACTCATTACTGAGTTACAGTTTGTTCTTCATTGTAATACCTGCAGGGCTCCATTCCAGAGTTACAGTTTGTTCCTCTTTGTAATACCTGCAGGGCTCACTCATTACTGAGTTACAGATTGTTACTCATTGTATCACTTGCAGGGCTCCTTCATTCCAGTGTTACAGTTTCTTCTTTATTGTATAACCTGCAGGGCTCACTCATTACTGAGTTATAGTTTGTTCCTCTTTGTAACATATGCAGGGCTCACTCATTACTGAGTTACAGATTGTTCCTCATTGTAACACTTGCAGGGCTCCTTCATTCCAGAGTTACAGTTTCTTCCTCATTGTAAAACCTGCAGGGCTCACTCATTACTGAGTTACAGTTTGTTCTTCATTGTAATACCTGCAGGGCTCCATTCCAGAGTTACAGTTTGTTCCTCATTGTAACACCTTGCAGGGCTTACTCATTACTGAGTTACAGTTTGTTTCTCATTGTAACACCTTGCAGGGCTCACTCATTACTGAGTTACCGTTTGTTTCTCATTGTAACACCTTGCAGGGCTCACTCATTACTGAGTTACAGTTTGTTCCTCATTGTAATACCCGAAGGGCTCTTCCATTCCAGAGTTACAGTTTGTTCTTCATTGTAATACCTACAGGGCTCACTCATTATTGAGTTACAGTTTGTTCCTCATTGTAACACCTTGCAGGGCTCACTCATTACTGAGTTACAGTTTTTTCCTCATTGTAAAACCTGCAGGGCTCACTCATTACAGAGTTACAGTTTGTTCCTCATTTGATACATGCAGGGCTCACGCATTACTGAATTATAGATTGTTCCTCATTGTAATACCTGCAGGGCTCTTTCATTACAGAGTCACAGTTTGTTCCTCTTTGTAACACCTGCAGGGCTCACTCATTACTGAGTTATAAATTGTTCCTCATTGTAACACCTGCAGGGCTCCTTCATTCCAGAGTTACAGTTTGTTCCTCATTGTAACACCTGCAGGGCTCACTCAATACTGAGTTACAGTTTGTTCATCATTGTAACACCTTGCAGGGCTCACTCATTACTGAGTTACAGTTTGTTCCTCTTTGTAACACCTGCAGGGCTCACTCATTAATAAGTTACAGTTTGTTCCTCATTGTAACACCTGCAGGGCTCACTCATTACTGAGTTACAGTTTGTTCCTCATTGTAACACATTGCAGGGCTCACTCATTACCGAGTTACAGTTTGTTCCTATTTTCAACACCTGCAGGGCTCACTCATTAATAAGTTATAGATTGTTCCTCATTGTAATACCTGCAGGGCTCCATTCCAGAGTTACAGTTTGTTCCTCATTGTAAAACCTGCAGGGGTCACTCATTACTGAGTTACGGTTTGTTCCTCATTGTAACACCCTGCAGGGCTCACTCATTACTGAGTTACAGTTTGTTCTTCATTGTAATACCTGCAGGGCTCCATTCCAGAGTTACAGTTTGTTCCTCATTGTAATACCTGCAGGGCTCACTCATTACTTAGTTACAGTTTGTTCTTCAGTGTAACACCTTGCAGGGCTCACTCATTACTGAGTTACAGTTTGCTCCTCTTTGTAACACCTGCAGAGCTCACTCATTAATAAGTTATAGATTGTTCCTCATTGTAACACTTGCAGGGCTCCTTCATTCCAGGGTTACAGTTTGTTCCTCATTGTAACACCTGCAGGGGTCACTCATTACTGAGTTACGTTTTGTTGCTCATTGTAACACCTGCAGGGCTCACTCATTACTGAGTTACAGTTTGTTCTTCATTGTAATACCTCCAGGGCTCCATTCCAGAGTTACAGTTTGTTCCTCATTGTAATACCTGCAGGGCTCACTCATTACTGAGTTACAGATTGTTCCTCATTGTAACACCTTGCAGGGCTCACACATTACTGAGTTACCGTTTGTTTCTCATTGTAACACCTTGCAGGGCTCACTCATTACTGAGTTACAGTTTGATCCTCATTGTAATACCCGAAGGGCTCTTCCATTCCAGAGTTACAGTTTGTTCCTCATTGTAATACCTACAGGGCTCACTCATTATTGAGTTACAGTTTGTTCCTCATTGTAACACCTTGCAGGGCTCACTCATTACTGAGTTACAGTTTGTTCCTCATTGTAAAACCTGCAGGGCTCACTCATTACAGAGTTACAGTTTGTTCCTCATTTGATACATGCAGGGCTCACGCATTACTGAATTATAGATTGTTCCTCATTGTAATACCTGCAGGGCTCTTTCATTACAGAGTCACAGTTTGTTCCTCTTTGTAACACCTGCAGGGCTCACTCATTACTGAGTTATAAATTGTTCCTCATTGTAACACCTGCAGGGCTCACTCATTACTGAGTTACAGTTTGTTCCTCTTTGTAACACCTGCAGGGCTCACTCATTAATAAGTTACAGTTTGTTCCTCATTGTAACACCTGCAGGGCTCACTCATTACTGAGTTAAAGTTTGTTCCTCATTGTAACACCTTGCAGGGCTCACTCATTACTGAGTTACAGTTTGTTCCTATTTTCAACACCTGCAGGGCTCACTCATTAATAAGTTATAGATTGTTCCTCATTGTAACACTTGCAGGCCTCCTTCATTCCAGAGTTACAGTTTGTTCCTCATTGTAAAACCTGCAGGGGTCACTCATTACTGAGTTACGGTTTGTTCCTCATTGTAACACCTGCAGGGCTCACTCATTACTGAGTTACAGTTTGTTCTTCATTGTAATACCTGCAGGGCTCCATTCCAGAGTTACAGTTTGTTCCTCATTGTAATACCTGCAGGGCTCAATCATTACTGAGTTACAGTTTGTTCTTCATTGTAACACCTTGCAGGGCTCACTCATTACTGAGTTACAGTTTGTTTCTCATTGTAACACCTTGCAGGGCTCACTCATTACTGAGTTACAGTTTGTTCCTCATTGTAATACCCGAAGGGCTCTTCCATTCCACAGTTACAGTTTGTTCCTCATTGTAATCCCTGCAAGGCTCTTTCATTACAGAGTTACAGTTTGTTCCTCTTTGTAACACCTGCAGGGCTCACTCATTAATAAGTTATAGATTGTTCCTCATTGTAACACATGCAGTGCTCCTTCATTCCAGAGTTACAGTTTGTTCCTCATTGTAAAACCTGCAGGGGTCACTCATTACTGAGTTACGGTTTGTTCCTCATTTTAACACCTGCAGGGCTCACTCATTACTGAGTTACAGTTTGTTCTTCATTGTAATACCTGCAGGGCTCCATTCCAGAGTTACAGTTTGTTCCTCATTGTAACACCTTGCAGGGCTCACTCATTACTGAGTTACAGTTTGTTTCTCATTGTAACACCTTGCAGGGCTCACTCATTACTGAGTTACCGTTTGTTTCTCATTGTAACACCTTGCAGGGCTCACTCATTACTGAGTTACAGTTTGTTCCTCATTGTAATACCTGCAGGGCTCCATTCCAGAGTTACAGTTTGTTCCTCATTGTAACACCTTGCAGGGCTCACTCATTACTGAGTTATAGTTTGTTCCTCTTTGTAACATCTGCAGGGCTCACTCATTACTGAGTTACAGTTTGTTCCTCATTGTAACACCTTGCAGGGCTCACTCATTACTGAGTTACAGTTTGTTCCTCTTTGTAAAACCTGCAGGGCTCACTCATTAATAAGTTATAGATTGTTCCTCATTGTAACACATGCAGTGCTCCTTCATTCCAGAGTTACAGTTTGTTCCTCTTTGTAACACCTGCAGGGCTCACTCATTACTGAGTTACGGTTTGTTCCTCATTTTAACACCTGCAGGGCTCACTCATTACTGAGTTACAGTTTGTTCTTCATTGTAATACCTGCAGGGCTCCATTCCAGAGTTACAGTTTGTTCCTCTTTGTAATACCTGCAGGGCTCACTCATTACTGAATTACAGATTGTTACTCATTGTATCACTTGCAGGGCTCCTTCATTCCAGTGTTACAGTTTCTTCTTTATTGTATAACCTGCAGGGCTCACTCATTACTGAGTTATAGTTTGTTCCTCTTTGTAACATATGCAGGGCTCACTCATTACTGAGTTACAGATTGTTCCTCATTGTAACACTTGCAGGGCTCCTTCATTCCAGAGTTACAGTTTCTTCCTCATTGTAAAACCTGCAGGGCTCACTCATTACTGAGTTACAGTTTGTTCTTCATTGTAATACCTGCAGGGCTCCATTCCAGAGTTACAGTTTGTTCCTCATTGTAACACCTTGCAGGGCTCACTCATTACTGAGTTACAGTTTGTTTCTCATTGTAACACCTTGCAGGGCTCACTCATTACTGAGTTACCGTTTGTTTCTCATTGTAACACCTTGCAGGGCTCACTCATTACTGAGTTACAGTTTGTTCCTCATTGTAATACCCGAAGGGCTCTTCCATTCCAGAGTTACAGTTTGTTCTTCATTGTAATACCTACAGGGCTCACTCATTATTGAGTTACAGTTTGTTCCTCATTGTAACACCTTGCAGGGCTCACTCATTACTGAGTTACAGTTTTTTCCTCATTGTAAAACCTGCAGGGCTCACTCATTACAGAGTTACAGTTTGTTCCTCATTTGATACATGCAGGGCTCACGCATTACTGAATTATAGATTGTTCCTCATTGTAATACCTGCAGGGCTCTTTCATTACAGAGTCACAGTTTGTTCCTCTTTGTAACACCTGCAGGGCTCACTCATTACTGAGTTATAAATTGTTCCTCATTGTAACACTTGCAGGGCTCCTTCATTCCAGAGTTACAGTTTGTTCCTCATTGTAACACCTGCAGGGCTCACTCAATACTGAGTTACAGTTTGTTCCTCATTGTAACACCTTGCAGGGCTCACTCATTACTGAGTTACAGTTTGTTCCTCTTTGTAACACCTGCAGGGCTCACTCATTAATAAGTTACAGTTTGTTCCTCATTGTAACACCTGCAGGGCTCACTCATTACTGAGTTACAGTTTGTTCCTCATTGTAACACATTGCAGGGCTCACTCATTACCGAGTTACAGTTTGTTCCTATTTTCAACACCTGCAAGGCTCACTCATTAATAAGTTATAGATTGTTCCTCATTGTAACACTTGCAGGCCTCCTTCATTCCAGAGTTACAGTTTGTTCCTCATTGTAAAACCTGCAGGGGTCACTCATTACTGAGTTACGGTTTGTTCCTCATTGTAACACCTGCAGGGCTCACTCATTACTGAGTTACAGTTTGTTCTTCATTGTAATACCTGCAGGGCTCCATTCCAGAGTTACAGTTTGTTCCTCATTGTAATACCTGCAGGGCTCACTCATTACTTAGTTACAGTTTGTTCTTCAGTGTAACACCTTGCAGGGCTCACTCATTACTGAGTTACAGTTTGCTCCTCTTTGTAACACCTGCAGAGCTCACTCATTAATAAGTTATAGATTGTTCCTCATTGTAACACTTACAGGGCTCCTTCATTCCAGGGTTACAGTTTGTTCCTCATTGTAACACCTGCAGGGGTCACTCATTACTGAGTTACGTTTTGTTGCTCATTGTAACACCTGCAGGGCTCACTCATTACTGAGTTACAGTTTGTTCTTCATTGTAATACCTCCAGGGCTCCATTCCAGAGTTACAGTTTGTTCCTCATTGTAATACCTGCAGGGCTCACTCATTACTGAGTTACAGATTGTTCCTCATTGTAACACCTTGCAGGGCTCACTCATTACTGAGTTACCGTTTGTTTCTCATTGTAACACCTTGCAGGGCTCACTCATTACTGAGTTACAGTTTGTTCCTCATTGTAATACCCGAAGGGCTCTTCCATTCCAGAGTTACAGTTTGTTCCTCATTGTAATACCTACAGGGCTCACTCATTATTGAGTTACAGTTTGTTCCTCATTGTAACACCTTGCAGGGCTCACTCATTACTGAGTTACAGTTTGTTCCTCATTGTAAAACCTGCAGGGCTCACTCATTACAGAGTTAAAGTTTGTTCCTCATTTGATACATGCAGGGCTCACGCATTACTGAATTATAGATTGTTCCTCATTGTAATACCTGCAGGGCTCTTTCATTACAGAGTCACAGTTTGTTCCTCTTTGTAACACCTGCAGGGCTCACTCATTACTGAGTTACAGTTTGTTCCTCTTTGTAACACCTGCAGGGCTCACTCATTAATAAGTTACAGTTTGTTCCTCATTGTAACACCTGCAGGGCTCACTCATTACTGAGTTAAAGTTTGTTCCTCATTGTAACACCTTGCAGGGCTCACTCATTACTGAGTTACAGTTTGTTCCTATTTTCAACACCTGCAGGGCTCACTCATTAATAAGTTATAGATTGTTCCTCATTGTAACACTTGCAGGCCTCCTTCATTCCAGAGTTACAGTTTGTTCCTCATTGTAACACCTGCAGGGCTCACTCATTACTGAGTTACAGTTTGTTCTTCATTGTAATACCTGCAGGGCTCCATTCCAGAGTTACAGTTTGTTCCTCATTGTAATACCTGCAGGGCTCACTCATTACTGAGTTACAGTTTGTTCTTCATTGTAACACCTTGCAGGGCTCACTCATTACTGAGTTACAGTTTGTTTCTCATTGTAACACCTTGCAGGGCTCACTCATTACTGAGTTACAGTTTGTTCCTCATTGTAATACCCGAAGGGCTCTTCCATTCCACAGTTACAGTTTGTTCCTCATTGTAATCCCTGCAAGGCTCTTTCATTACAGAGTTACAGTTTGTTCCTCTTTGTAACACCTGCAGGGCTCACTCATTAATAAGTTATAGATTGTTCCTCATTGTAACACATGCAGTGCTCACTCATTACTGAGTTACAGTTTGTTCCTCTTTGTAACACCTGCAGGGCTCACTCATTAATAAGTTACAGTTTGTTCCTCATTGTAACACCTGCAGTGCTCCTTCATTCCAGAGTTACAGTTTGTTCCTCATTGTAAAACCTGCAGGGGTCACTCATTACTGAGTTACGGTTTGTTCCTCATTTTAACACCTGCAGGGCTCACTCATTACTGAGTTACAGTTTGTTCTTCATTGTATTACCTGCAGGGCTCCATTCCAGAGTTACAGTTTGTTCCTCTTTGTAATACCTACAGGGCTCACTCATTATTGAGTTACAGTTTGTTCCTCATTGTAACACCTTGCAGGGCTCACTCATTACTGAGTTACAGTTTTTTCCTCGTTGTAAAACCTGCAGGGCTCACTCATTACAGAGTTACAGTTTGTTCCTCATTTGATACATGCAGGGCTCACGCATTACTGAATTATAGATTGTTCCTCATTGTAATACCTGCAGGGCTCTTTCATTACAGAGTCACAGTTTGTTCCTCTTTGTAACACCTGCAGGGCTCACTCATTACTGAGTTATAAATTGTTCCTCATTGTAACACTTGCAGGACTCCTTCATTCCAGAGTTACAGTTTGTTCCTCATTGTAACACCTGCAGGGCTCACTCAATACTGAGTTACAGTTTGTTCCTCATTGTAACACCTTGCAGGGCTCACTCATTACTGAGTTACAGTTTGTTCCTCTTTGTAACACCTGCAGGGCTCACTCATTAATAAGTTACAGTTTGTTCCTCATTGTAACACCTGCAGGGCTCACTCATTACTGAGTTACAGTTTGTTCCTCATTGTAACACATTGCAGGGCTCACTCATTACCGAGTTACAGTTTGTTCCTATTTTCAACACCTGCAAGGCTCACTCATTAATAAGTTATAGATTGTTCCTCATTGTAACACTTGCAGGCCTCCTTCATTCCAGAGTTACAGTTTGTTCCTCATTGTAAAACCTGCAGGGGTCACTCATTACTGAGTTACGGTTTGTTCCTCATTGTAACACCCTGCAGGGCTCACTCATTACTGAGTTACAGTTTGTTCTTCATTGTAATACCTGCAGGGCTCCATTCCAGAGTTACAGTTTGTTCCTCATTGTAATACCTGCAGGGCTCACTCATTACTTAGTTACAGTTTGTTCTTCAGTGTAACACCTTGCAGGGCTCACTCATTACTGAGTTACAGTTTGCTCCTCTTTGTAACACCTGCAGAGCTCACTCATTAATAAGTTATAGATTGTTCCTCATTGTAACACTTGCAGGGCTCCTTCATTCCAGGGTTACAGTTTGTTCCTCATTGTAACACCTGCAGGGGTCACTCATTACTGAGTTACGTTTTGTTGCTCATTGTAACACCTGCAGGGCTCACTCATTACTGAGTTACAGTTTGTTCTTCATTGTAATACCTCCAGGGCTCCATTCCAGAGTTACAGTTTGTTCCTCATTGTAATACCTGCAGGGCTCACTCATTACTGAGTTACAGATTGTTCCTCATTGTAACACCTTGCAGGGCTCACTCATTACTGAGTTACCGTTTGTTTCTCATTGTAACACATTGCAGGGCTCACTCATTACTGAGTTACAGTTTGTTCCTCATTGTAATACCCGAAGGGCTCTTCCATTCCAGAGTTACAGTTTGTTCCTCATTGTAATACCTACAGGGCTCACTCATTATTGAGTTACAGTTTGTTCCTCATTGTAACACCTTGCAGGGCTCACTCATTACTGAGTTACAGTTTGTTCCTCATTGTAAAACCTGCAGGGCTCACTCATTACAGAGTTAAAGTTTGTTCCTCATTTGATACATGCAGGGCTCACGCATTACTGAATTATAGATTGTTCCTCATTGTAATACCTGCAGGGCTCTTTCATTACAGAGTCACAGTTTGTTCCTCTTTGTAACACCTGCAGGGCTCACTCATTACTGAGTTACAGTTTGTTCCTCTTTGTAACACCTGCAGGGCTCACTCATTAATAAGTTACAGTTTGTTCCTCATTGTAACACCTGCAGGGCTCACTCATTACTGAGTTAAAGTTTGTTCCTCATTGTAACACCTTGCAGGGCTCACTCATTACTGAGTTACAGTTTGTTCCTATTTTCAACACCTGCAGGGCTCACTCATTAATAAGTTATAGATTGTTCCTCATTGTAACACTTGCAGGCCTCCTTCATTCCAGAGTTACAGTTTGTTCCTCATTGTAAAACCTGCAGGGGTCACTCATTACTGAGTTACGGTTTGTTCCTCATTGTAACACCTGCAGGGCTCACTCATTACTGAGTTACAGTTTGTTCTTCATTGTAATACCTGCAGGGCTCCATTCCAGAGTTACAGTTTGTTCCTCATTGTAATACCTGCAGGGCTCACTCATTACTGAGTTACAGTTTGTTCTTCATTGTAACACCTTGCAGGGCTCACTCATTACTGAGTTACAGTTTGTTTCTCATTGTAACACCTTGCAGGGCTCACTCATTACTGAGTTACAGTTTGTTCCTCATTGTAATACCCGAAGGGCTCTTCCATTCCACAGTTACAGTTTGTTCCTCATTGTAATCCCTGCAAGGCTCTTTCATTACAGAGTTACAGTTTGTTCCTCTTTGTAACACCTGCAGGGCTCACTCATTAATAAGTTATAGATTGTTCCTCATTGTAACACATGCAGTGCTCACTCATTACTGAGTTACAGTTTGTTCCTCTTTGTAACACCTGCAGGGCTCACTCATTAATAAGTTACAGTTTGTTCCTCATTGTAACACCTGCAGTGCTCCTTCATTCCAGAGTTACAGTTTGTTCCTCATTGTAAAACCTGCAGGGGTCACTCATTACTGAGTTACGGTTTGTTCCTCATTTTAACACCTGCAGGGCTCACTCATTACTGAGTTACAGTTTGTTCTTCATTGTAATACCTGCAGGGCTCCATTCCAGAGTTACAGTTTGTTCCTCTTTGTAATACCTGCAGGGCTCACTCATTACTGAGTTACAGATTGTTACTCATTGTATCACTTGCAGGGCTCCTTCATTCCAGTGTTACAGTTTCTTCTTTATTGTATAACCTGCAGGGCTCACTCATTACTGAGTTATAGTTTGTTCCTCTCTGTAACATATGCAGGGCTCACTCATTACTGAGTTACAGATTGTTCCTCATTGTAACACTTGCAGGGCTCCTTCATTCCAGAGTTACAGTTTCTTCCTCATTGTAAAACCTGCAGCGGTCACTCATTACTGAGTTACGGTTTGTTCCTCATTGTAACACCTGCAGGGCTCACTCATTACTGAGTTACAGTTTGTTCTTCATTGTAATACCTGCAGGGCTCCATTCCAGAGTTACAGTTTGTTCCTCATTGTAACACCTTGCAGGGCTCACTCATTACTGAGTTACAGTTTGTTTCTCATTGTAACACCTTGCAGGGCTCACTCATTACTGAGTTACCGTTTGTTTCTCATTGTAACACCTTGCAGGGCTCACTCATTACTGAGTTACAGTTTGTTCCTTATTGTAATACCCGAAGGGCTCTTCCATTCCACAGTTACAGTTTGTTCCTCATTGTAATCCCTGCAAGGCTCTTTCATTACAGAGTTACAGTTTGGTCCTCTTTGTAACACCTCCAGGGCTCACTCATTAATAAGTTATAGATTGTTCCTCATTGTAACACATGCAGTGCTCCTTCATTCCAGAGTTACAGTTTGTTCCTCATTGTAAAACCTGCAGGGGTCACTCATTACTGAGTTACGGTTTGTTCCTCATTGTAACACCTGCAGGGCTCACTCATTACTGAGTTACAGTTTGTTCTTCATTGTAATACCTGCACGGCTCCATTCCAGAGTTACAGTTTGTTCCTCATTGTAATACCTGCAGGGCTCACTCATTACTGAGTTACAGATTGTTAGTCATTGTATCACTTGCAGGGCTCCTTCATTCCAGTGTTACAGTTTCTTCTTTATTGTATAACCTGCAGGGCTCACTCATTACTGAGTTATAGTTTGTTCCTCTTTGTAACATATGCAGGGCTCACTCATTACTGAGTTACAGATTGTTCCTCATTATAACACTTGCAGGGCTCCTTCATTCCAGAGTTACAGTTTCTTCCTCATTGTAAAACCTGCAGCGGTCACTCATTACTGAGTTACGGTTTGTTCCTCATTTTAACACCTGCAGGGCTCACTCATTACTGAGTTACAGTTTGTTCTTCATTGTAATACCTGCAGGGCTCCATTCCAGAGTTACAGTTTGTTCCTCATTGTAACACCTTGCAGGGCTCACTCATTACTGAGTTACAGTTTGTTTCTCATTGTAACACCTTGCAGGGCTCACTCATTACTGAGTTACCGTTTGTTTCTCATTGTAACACCTGCAGGGCTCTTTCATTACTGAGTTACAGTTTGTTCCTCATTTGATACATGCAGGGCTCACGCATTACTGAATTATAGATTGTTCCTCATTGTAATACCTGCAGGGCTCTTTCATTACAGAGTCACAGTTTGTTCCTCTTTGTAACACCTGCAGGGCTCACTCATTACTGAGTTATAAATTGTTCCTCATTGTAACACCTGCAGGGCTCCTTCATTCCAGAGTTACAGTTTGTTCCTCATTGTAACACCTGCAGGGCTCACTCAATACTGAGTTACAGTTTGTTCCTTATTGTAACACCTTGCAGGGCTCACTCATTACTGAGTTACAGTTTGTTCCTCTTTGTAACACCTGCAGGGCTCACTCATTAATAAGTTACAGTTTGTTCCTCATTGTAACACCTGCAGGGCTCATTCATTACTGAGTTACAGTTTGTTCCTCATTGTAACACCTTGCAGGGCTCACTCATTACTGAGTTACAGTTTGTTCCTATTTTCAACACCTGCAGGGCTCACTCATTAATAAGTTACAGTTTGTTCCTCATTGTAACACCTGCAGGGCTCACTCATTACTGAGTTACAGTTTGTTCCTCATTGTAACACCTTGCAGGGCTCACTCATTACTGAGTTACAGTTTGCTCCTCTTTGTAACACCTGCAGAGCTCACTCATTAATAAGTTATAGATTGTTCCTCATTGTAACACTTGCAGGGCTCCTTCATTCCAGGGTTACAGTTTGTTCCTCATTGTAACACCTGCAGGGGTCACTCATTACAGAGTTACGGTTTGTTCCTCATTGTAACACCTGCAGGGCTCACTCATTACTGAGTTACAGTTTGTTCTTCATTGTAATACCTGCAGGGCTCCATTCCAGAGTTACAGTTTGTTCCTCATTGTAATACCTGCAGGGCTCACTCATTACTGAGTTACAGATTGTTCCTCATTGTAACACCTTGCAGGGCTCACTCATTACTGAGTTACCGTTTGTTTCTCATTGTAACACCTTGCAGGGCTCACTCATTACTGAGTTACAGTTTGTTCCTCATTGTAATACCCGAAGGGCTCTTCCATTCCACAGTTACAGTTTGTTCCTCATTGTAATCCCTGCAAGGCTCTTTCATTACAGAGTCACAGTTTGTTCCTCTTTGTAACACCTGCAGGGCTCACTCATTACTGAGTTACACATTGTTCCTCATTGTAACACCTGCAGGGCTCACTCATTACTGATTTACAGTTTGTTCTTCATTGTAATACCTGCAGGGCTCCATTCCAGAGTTACAGTTTGTTCCTCTTTGTAATACCTGCAGGGCTCACTCATTACTGAGTTACAGATTGTTAGTCATTGTATCACTTGCAGGGCTCCTTCATTCCAGTGTTACAGTTTCTTCTTTATTGTATAACCTGCAGGGCTCACTCATTACTGAGTTATAGTTTGTTCCTCTTTGTAACACCTTGCAGGGCTCACTCATTACTGAGTTACAGTTTGTTTCTCATTGTAACACCTTGCAGAGCTCACTCATTACTGAGTTACCGTTTGTTTCTCATTGTAACACCTTGCAGGGCTCACTCATTACTGAGTTACAGTTTGTTCCTCATTGTAATACCCGAAGGGCTCTTCCATTCCAGAGTTACAGTTTGTTCCTCATTGTAATACCTGCAGGGCTCACTCATTATTGAATTACAGTTTGTTCCTCATTGTAACACCTTGCAGGGCTCACTCATTACTGAGTTACAGTTTGTTTCTCATTGTAACACCTGCAGGGCTCTTTCATTACTGAGTTACAGTTTGTTCCTCATTTGATACATGCAGGGCTCACGCATTACTGAATTATAGATTGTTCCTCATTGTAATACCTGCAGGGCTCTTTCATTACAGAGTCACAGTTTGTTCCTCTTTGTAACACCTGCAGGGCTCACTCATTACTGAGTTATAAATTGTTCCTCATTGTAACACCTGCAGGGCTCCTTCATTCCAGAGTTACAGTTTGTTCCTCATTGTAACACCTGCAGGGCTCACTCAATACTGAGTTACAGTTTGTTCCTTATTGTAACACCTTGCAGGGCTCACTCATTACTGAGTTACAGTTTGTTCCCGTTTGTAACACCTGCAGGGCTCACTCATTAATAAGTTACAGTTTGTTCCTCATTGTAACACCTGCAGGGCTCATTCATTACTGAGTTACAGTTTGTTCCTCATTGTAACACCTTGCAGGGCTCACTCATTACTGAGTTACAGTTTGTTCCTATTTTCAACACCTGCAGGGCTCACTCATTAATAAGTTACAGTTTGTTCCTCATTGTAACACCTGCAGGGCTCACTCATTACTGAGTTACAGTTTGTTCCTCATTGTAACACCTTGCAGGGCTCACTCATTACTGAGTTACAGTTTGCTCCTCTTTGTAACACCTGCAGAGCTCACTCATTAATAAGTTATAGATTGTTCCTCATTGTAACACTTGCAGGGCTCCTTCATTCCAGGGTTACAGTTTGTTCCTCATTGTAACACCTGCAGGGGTCACTCATTACAGAGTTACGGTTTGTTCCTCATTGTAACACCTGCAGGGCTCACTCATTACTGAGTTACAGTTTGTTCTTCATTGTAATACCTGCAGGGCTCCATTCCAGAGTTACAGTTTGTTCCTCATTGTAATACCTGCAGGGCTCACTCATTACTGAGTTACAGATTGTTCCTCATTGTAACACCTTGCAGGGCTCACTCATTACTGAGTTACCGTTTGTTTCTCATTGTAACACCTTGCAGGGCTCACTCATTACTGAGTTACAGTTTGTTCCTCATTGTAATACCCGAAGGGCTCTTCCATTCCACAGTTACAGTTTGTTCCTCATTGTAATCCCTGCAAGGCTCTTTCATTACAGAGTCACAGTTTGTTCCTCTTTGTAACACCTGCAGGGCTCACTCATTACTGAGTTACACATTGTTCCTCATTGTAACACCTGCAGGGCTCACTCATTACTGATTTACAGTTTGTTCTTCATTGTAATACCTGCAGGGCTCCATTCCAGAGTTACAGTTTGTTCCTCTTTGTAATACCTGCAGGGCTCACTCATTACTGAGTTACAGATTGTTAGTCATTGTATCACTTGCAGGGCTCCTTCATTCCAGTGTTACAGTTTCTTCTTTATTGTATAACCTGCAGGGCTCACTCATTACTGAGTTATAGTTTGTTCCTCTTTGTAACACCTTGCAGGGCTCACTCATTACTGAGTTACAGTTTGTTTCTCATTGTAACACCTTGCAGAGCTCACTCATTACTGAGTTACCGTTTGTTTCTCATTGTAACACCTTGCAGGGCTCACTCATTACTGAGTTACAGTTTGTTCCTCATTGTAATACCCGAAGGGCTCTTCCATTCCAGAGTTACAGTTTGTTCCTCATTGTAATACCTGCAGGGCTCACTCATTATTGAATTACAGTTTGTTCCTCATTGTAACACCTTGCAGGGCTCACTCATTACTGAGTTACAGTTTGTTCCTCATTGTAAAACCTGCAGGGCTCACTCATTACAGAGTTACAGTTTGTTCCTCATTTGATACATGCAGGGCTCACGCATTACTGAATTATAGATTGTTCCTCATTGTAATACCTGCAGGGCTCTTTCATTACAGTGTCACAGTTTGTTCCTCTTTGTAACACCTGCAGGGCTCACTCATTACTGAGTTATAAATTGTTCCTCATTGTAACACCTGCAGGGCTCCTTCATTCCAGAGTTACAGTTTGTTCCTCCTTTTAACACCTGCAGGGCTCACTCAATACTGAGTTACAGTTTGTTCCTTATTGTAACACCTTGCAGGGCTCACTCATTACTGAGTTACAGTTTGTTCCTCTTTGTAACACCTGCAGGGCTCACTCATTAATAAGTTACAGTTTGTTCCTCATTGTAACACCTGCAGGGCTCATTCATTACTGAGTTACAGTTTGTTCCTCATTGTAACACCTTGCAGGGCTCACTCATTACTGAGTTACAGTTTGTTCCTATATTCAATACCTGCAGGGCTCACTCATTAATAAGTTACAGTTTGTTCCTCATTGTAACACCTGCAGGGCTCACTCATTACTGAGTTACAGTTTGTTCCTCATTGTAACACCTTGCAGGGCTCACTCATTACTGAGTTACAGTTTGTTCCTATTTTCAACACCTGCAGGGCTCACTCATTAATAAGTTATAGATTGTTCCTCATTGTAACACTTGCAGGCCTCCTTCATTCCAGAGTTACAGTTTGTTCCTCATTGTAAAACCTGCAGGGGTCACTCATTACTGAGTTACGGTTTGTTCCTCATTGTAACACCTGCAGGGCTCACTCATTACTGAGTTACAGTTTGTTCTTCATTGTAATACCTGCAGGGCTCCATTCCAGAGTTACAGTTTGTTCCTCATTGTAATACCTGCAGGGCTCACTCATTACTGAGTTACAGTTTGTTCTTCATTGTAACACCTTGCAGGGCTCACTCATTACTGAGTTACAGTTTGCTCCTCTTTGTAACACCTGCAGAGCTCACTCATTAATAAGTTATAGATTGTTCCTCATTGTAACACTTGCAGGGCTCCTTCATTCCAGGGTTACAGTTTGTTCCTCATTGTAACACCTGCAGGGGTCACTCATTACAGAGTTACGGTTTGTTCCTCATTGTAACACCTGCAGGGCTCACTCATTACTGAGTTACAGTTTGTTCTTCATTGTAATACCTGCAGGGCTCCATTCCAGAGTTACAGTTTGTTCCTCATTGTAATACCTGCAGGGCTCACTCATTACTGAGTTACAGATTGTTCCTCATTGTAACACCTTGCAGGGCTCACTCATTACTGAGTTACCGTTTGTTTCTCATTGTAACACCTTGCAGGGCTCACTCATTACTGAGTTACAGTTTGTTCCTCATTGTAATACCCGAAGGGCTCTTCCATTCCACAGTTACAGTTTGTTCCTCATTGTAATCCCTGCAAGGCTCTTTCATTACAGAGTCACAGTTTGTTCCTCTTTGTAACACCTGCAGGGCTCACTCATTACTGAGTTACACATTGTTCCTCATTGTAACACCTGCAGGGCTCACTCATTACTGATTTACAGTTTGTTCTTCATTGTAATACCTGCAGGGCTCCATTCCAGAGTTACAGTTTGTTCCTCTTTGTAATACCTGCAGGGCTCACTCATTACTGAGTTACAGATTGTTAGTCATTGTATCACTTGCAGGGCTCCTTCATTCCAGTGTTACAGTTTCTTCTTTATTGTATAACCTGCAGGGCTCACTCATTACTGAGTTATAGTTTGTTCCTCTTTGTAACACCTTGCAGGGCTCACTCATTACTGAGTTACAGTTTGTTTCTCATTGTAACACCTTGCAGAGCTCACTCATTACTGAGTTACCGTTTGTTTCTCATTGTAACACCTTGCAGGGCTCACTCATTACTGAGTTACAGTTTGTTCCTCATTGTAATACCCGAAGGGCTCTTCCATTCCAGAGTTACAGTTTGTTCCTCATTGTAATACCTGCAGGGCTCACTCATTATTGAATTACAGTTTGTTCCTCATTGTAACACCTTGCAGGGCTCACTCATTACTGAGTTACAGTTTGTTTCTCATTGTAACACCTGCAGGGCTCTTTCATTACTGAGTTACATTTTGTTCCTCATTTGTTACATGCAGGGCTCACGCATTACTGAATTATAGATTGTTCCTCATTGTAATACCTGCAGGGCTCTTTCATTACAGAGTCACAGTTTGTTCCTCTTTGTAACACCTGCAGGGCTCACTCATTACTGAGTTATAAATTGTTCCTCATTGTAACACCTGCAGGGCTCCTTCATTCCAGAGTTACAGTTTGTTCCTCATTGTAACACCTGCAGGGCTCACTCAATACTGAGTTACAGTTTGTTCCTTATTGTAACACCTTGCAGGGCTCACTCATTACTGAGTTACAGTTTGTTCCTCTTTGTAACACCTGCAGGGCTCACTCATTAATAAGTTACAGTTTGTTCCTCATTGTAACACCTGCAGGGCTCATTCATTACTGAGTTACAGTTTGTTCCTCATTGTAACACCTTGCAGGGCTCACTCATTACTGAGTTACAGTTTGTTCCTATTTTCAACACCTGCAGGGCTCACTCATTAATAAGTTACAGTTTGTTCCTCATTGTAACACCTGCAGGGCTCACTCATTACTGAGTTACAGTTTGTTCCTCATTGTAACACCTTGCAGGGCTCACTCATTACTGAGTTACAGTTTGCTCCTCTTTGTAACACCTGCAGAGCTCACTCATTAATAAGTTATAGATTGTTCCTCATTGTAACACTTGCAGGGCTCCTTCATTCCAGGGTTACAGTTTGTTCCTCATTGTAACACCTGCAGGGGTCACTCATTACAGAGTTACGGTTTGTTCCTCATTGTAACACCTGCAGGGCTCACTCATTACTGAGTTACAGTTTGTTCTTCATTGTAATACCTGCAGGGCTCCATTCCAGAGTTACAGTTTGTTCCTCATTGTAATACCTGCAGGGCTCACTCATTACTGAGTTACAGATTGTTCCTCATTGTAACACCTTGCAGGGCTCACTCATTACTGAGTTACCGTTTGTTTCTCATTGTAACACCTTGCAGGGCTCACTCATTACTGAGTTACAGTTTGTTCCTCATTGTAATACCCGAAGGGCTCTTCCATTCCACAGTTACAGTTTGTTCCTCATTGTAATCCCTGCAAGGCTCTTTCATTACAGAGTCACAGTTTGTTCCTCTTTGTAACACCTGCAGGGCTCACTCATTACTGAGTTACACATTGTTCCTCATTGTAACACCTGCAGGGCTCACTCATTACTGATTTACAGTTTGTTCTTCATTGTAATACCTGCAGGGCTCCATTCCAGAGTTACAGTTTGTTCCTCTTTGTAATACCTGCAGGGCTCACTCATTACTGAGTTACAGATTGTTAGTCATTGTATCACTTGCAGGGCTCCTTCATTCCAGTGTTACAGTTTCTTCTTTATTGTATAACCTGCAGGGCTCACTCATTACTGAGTTATAGTTTGTTCCTCTTTGTAACACCTTGCAGGGCTCACTCATTACTGAGTTACAGTTTGTTTCTCATTGTAACACCTTGCAGAGCTCACTCATTACTGAGTTACCGTTTGTTTCTCATTGTAACACCTTGCAGGGCTCACTCATTACTGAGTTACAGTTTGTTCCTCATTGTAATACCCGAAGGGCTCTTCCATTCCAGAGTTACAGTTTGTTCCTCATTGTAATACCTGCAGGGCTCACTCATTATTGAATTACAGTTTGTTCCTCATTGTAACACCTTGCAGGGCTCACTCATTACTGAGTTACAGTTTGTTCCTCATTGTAAAACCTGCAGGGCTCACTCATTACAGAGTTACAGTTTGTTCCTCATTTGATACATGCAGGGCTCACGCATTACTGAATTATAGATTGTTCCTCATTGTAATACCTGCAGGGCTCTTTCATTACAGTGTCACAGTTTGTTCCTCTTTGTAACACCTGCAGGGCTCACTCATTACTGAGTTATAAATTGTTCCTCATTGTAACACCTGCAGGGCTCCTTCATTCCAGAGTTACAGTTTGTTCCTCATTTTAACACCTGCAGGGCTCACTCAATACTGAGTTACAGTTTGTTCCTTATTGTAACACCTTGCAGGGCTCACTCATTACTGAGTTACAGTTTGTTCCTCTTTGTAACACCTGCAGGGCTCACTCATTAATAAGTTACAGTTTGTTCCTCATTGTAACACCTGCAGGGCTCATTCATTACTGAGTTACAGTTTGTTCCTCATTGTAACACCTTGCAGGGCTCACTCATTACTGAGTTACAGTTTGTTCCTATATTCAATACCTGCAGGGCTCACTCATTAATAAGTTACAGTTTGTTCCTCATTGTAACACCTGCAGGGCTCACTCATTACTGAGTTACAGTTTGTTCCTCATTGTAACACCTTGCAGGGCTCACTCATTACTGAGTTACAGTTTGTTCCTATTTTCAACACCTGCAGGGCTCACTCATTAATAAGTTATAGATTGTTCCTCATTGTAACACTTGCAGGCCTCCTTCATTCCAGAGTTACAGTTTGTTCCTCATTGTAAAACCTGCAGGGGTCACTCATTACTGAGTTACGGTTTGTTCCTCATTGTAACACCTGCAGGGCTCACTCATTACTGAGTTACAGTTTGTTCTTCATTGTAATACCTGCAGGGCTCCATTCCAGAGTTACAGTTTGTTCCTCATTGTAATACCTGCAGGGCTCACTCATTACTGAGTTACAGTTTGTTCTTCATTGTAACACCTTGCAGGGCTCACTCATTACTGAGTTACAGTTTGCTCCTCTTTGTAACACCTGCAGAGCTCACTCATTAATAAGTTATATATTGTTCCTCATTGTAACACTTGCAGGGCTCCTTCATTCCAGGTTTACAGTTTGTTCCTCATTGTAATACCTGCAGGGGTCACTCATTACTGAGTTACGGTTTGTTCCTCATTGTAATACCCGAAGGGCTCTTCCATTCCACAGTTACAGTTTGTTCCTCATTGTAATCCCTGCAAGGCTCTTTCATTACAGAGTCACAGTTTGTTCCTCTTTGTAACACCTGCAGGGCTCACTCATTACTGAGTTACAGTTTGTTCTTCATTGTAATACCTGCAGGGCTCCATTCCAGAGTTACAGTTTGTTCCTCTTTGTAATACCTGCAGGGCTCACTCATTACTGAGTTACAGATTGTTAGTCATTATATCACTTGCAGGGCTCCTTCATTCCAGTGTTACAGTTTCTTCTTTATTGTATAACCTGCAGGGCTCACTCATTACTGAGTTATAGTTTGTTCCTCTTTGTAACATATGCAGGGCTGACTCATTACTGAGTTACAGATTGTTCCTCATTGTAACACTTGCAGGGCTCCTTCATTCCAGAGTTACAGTTTCTTCCTCATTGTAAAACCTGCAGCGGTCACTCATTACTGAGTTACGGTTTGTTCCTCATTGTAACACCTGCAGGGCTCACTCATTACTGAGTTACAGTTTGTTCTCCATTGTAATACCTGCAGGGCTCCATTCCAGAGTTACAGTTTGTTCCTCATTGTAACACCTTGCAGGGCTCACTCATTACTGAGTTACAGTTTGTTTCTCATTGTAACACCTTGCAGGGCTCACTCATTACTGAGTTACCGTTTGTTTCTCATTGTAACACCTTGCAGGGCTCACTCATTACTGAGTTACAGTTTGTTCCTCATTGTAATACCCGAAGGGCTCTTCCATTCCAGAGTTACAGTTTGTTCCTCATTGTAATACCTGCAGGGCTCACTCATTATTGAATTACAGTTTGTTCCTCATTGTAACACCTTGCAGGGCTCACTCATTACTGAGTTACAGTTTGTTCCTCATTGTAAAACCTGCAGGGCTCACTCATTACAGAGTTACAGTTTGTTCCTCATTTGATACATGCAGGGCTCACGCATTACTGAATTATAGATTGTTCCTCATTGTAATACCTGCAGGGCTCTTTCATTACAGAGTCACAGTTTGTTCCTCTTTGTAACACCTGCAGGGCTCACTCATTACTGAGTTATAAATTGTTCCTCATTGTAACACCTGCAGGGCTCCTTCATTCCAGAGTTACAGTTTGTTCCTCATTGTAACACCTGCAGGGCTCACTCAATACTGATTTACAGTTTGTTCCTTATTGTAACACCTTGCAGGGCTCACTCATTACTGAGTTACAGTTTGTTCCTCTTTGTAACACCTGCAGGGCTCACTCATTAATAAGTTACAGTTTGTTCCTCATTGTAACACCTGCAGGGCTCATTCATTACTGAGTTACAGTTTGTTCCTCATTGTAACACCTTGCAGGGCTCACTCATTACTGAGTTACAGTTTGTTCCTATTTTCAACACCTGCAGGGCTCACTCATTAATAAGTTACAGTTTGTTCCTCATTGTAACACCTGCAGGGCTCACTCATTACTGAGTTACAGTTTGTTCCTCATTGTAACACCTTGCAGGGCTCACTCATTACTGAGTTACAGTTTGTTCTTCATTGTAATACCTGCAGGGCTCCATTCCAGAGTTACAGTTTGTTCCTCATTGTAATACCTGCAGGGCTCACTCATTACTGAGTTACAGATTGTTCCTCATTGTAACACCTTGCAGGGCTCACTCATTACTGAGTTACCGTTTGTTTCTCATTGTAACACCTTGCAGGGCTCACTCATTACTGAGTTACAGTTTGTTCCTCATTGTAATACCCGAAGGGCTCTTCCATTCCACAGTTACAGTTTGTTCCTCATTGTAATCCCTGCAAGGCTCTTTCATTACAGAGTCACAGTTTGTTCCTCTTTGTAACACCTGCAGGGCTCACTCATTACTGAGTTACACATTGTTCCTCATTGTAACACCTGCAGGGCTCCTTCATTCCAGAGTTACAGTTTCTTCCTCATTGTAATACCTGCGGGGCTCACTCATTACTGAGTTATAGTTTGTTCCTCTTTGTAACATCTGCAGGGCTCACTCATTACTGAGTTACAGTTTGTTCCTCATTGTAACACCTTGCAGGGCTCACTCATTACTGAGTTACAGTTTGTTCCTCTTTGTAACACCTGCAGGGCCCACTCATTAATAAGTTATAGATTGTTCCTCATTGTAACACATGCAGTGCTCCTTCATTCCAGAGTTACAGTTTGTTCCTCATTGTAAAACCTGCAGGGGTCACTCATTACTGAGTTACGGTTTGTTCCTCATTTTAACACCTGCAGGGCTCACTCATTACTGAGTTACAGTTTGTTCTTCATTGTAATACCTGCAGGGCTCCATTCCAGAGTTACAGTTTGTTCCTCTTTGTAATACCTGCAGGGCTCACTCATTACTGAGTTACAGATTGTTACTCATTGTATCACTTGCAGGGCTCCTTCATTCCAGTGTTACAGTTTCTTCTTTATTATATAACCTGCAGGGCTCACTCATTACTGAGTTACGGTTTGTTCCTCATTGTAACACCTGCAGGGCTCACTCATTACTGAGTTACAGTTTGTTCTTCATTGTAATACCTGCAGGGCTCCATTCCAGAGTTACAGTTTGTTCCTCATTGTAACACCTTGCAGGGCTCACTCATTACTGAGTTACAGTTTGTTTCTCATTGTAACACCTTGCAGGGCTCACTCATTACTGAGTTACCGTTTGTTTCTCATTGTAACACCTTGCAGGGCTCACTCATTACTGAGTTACAGTTTGTTCCTCATTGTAATACCCGAAGGGCTCTTCCATTCCAGAGTTACAGTTTGTTCCTCATTGTAATACCTGCAGGGCTCACTCATTATTGAATTACAGTTTGTTCCTCATTGTAACACCTTGCAGGGCTCACTCATTACTGAGTTACAGTTTGTTCCTCATTGTAAAACCTGCAGGCTTCACTCATTACAGAGTTACAGTTTGTTCCTCATTTGATACATGCAGGGCTCACGCATTACTGAATTATAGATTGTTCCTCATTGTAATACCTGCAGGGCTCTTTCATTACAGAGTCACAGTTTGTTCCACTTTGTAACACCTGCAGGGCTCACTCATTACTGAGTTATAAATTGTTCCTCATTGTAACACCTGCAGGGCTCCTTCATTCCAGAGTTACAGTTTGTTCCTCATTGTAACACCTGCAGGGCTCACTCAATACTGATTTACAGTTTGTTCCTTATTGTAACACCTTGCAGGGCTCACTCATTACTGAGTTACAGTTTGTTCCTCTTTGTAACACCTGCAGGGCTCACTCATTAATAAGTTACAGTTTGTTCCTCATTGTAACACCTGCAGGGCTCATTCATTACTGAGTTACAGTTTGTTCCTCATTGTAACACCTTGCAGGGCTCACTCATTACTGAGTTACAGTTTGTTCCTATTTTCAACACCTGCAGGGCTCACTCATTAATAAGTTACAGTTTGTTCCTCATTGTAACACCTGCAGGGCTCACTCATTACTGAGTTACAGTTTGTTCCTCATTGTAACACCTTGCAGGGCTCACTCATTACTGAGTTACAGTTTGTTCCTATTTTCAACACCTGCAGGGCTCACTCATTGATAAGTTATAGATTGTTCCTCATTGTAACACTTGCAGGCCTCCTTCATTCCAGAGTTACAGTTTGTTCCTCATTGTAAAACCTGCAGGGGTCACTCATTACTGAGTTACAGATTGTTCCTCATTGTAACACCTTGCAGGGCTCACTCATTACTGAGTTACCGTTTGTTTCTCATTGTAACACCTTGCAGGGCTCACTCATTACTGAGTTACAGTTTGTTCCTCATTGTAATACCCGAAGGGCTCTTCCATTCCACAGTTACAGTTTGTTCCTCATTGTAATCCCTGCAAGGCTCTTTCATTACAGAGTCACGGTTTGTTCCTCTTTGTAACACCTGCAGGGCTCACTCATTACTGAGTTACACATTGTTCCTCATTGTAACACCTGCAGGGCTCACTCATTACTGAATTACAGTTTCTTCCTCATTGTAATACCTGCAGGGCTCACTCATTACTGAGTTATAGTTTGTTCCTCTTTGTAACATCTGCAGGGCTCACTCATTACTGAGTTACAGTTTGTTCCTCATTGTAACACCTTGCAGGGCTCACTCATTACTGAGTTACAGTTTGTTCCTCTTTTTAACACCTGCAGGGCCCACTCATTAATAAGTTATAGATTGTTCCTCATTGTAACACATGCAGTGCTCCTTCATTCCAGAGTTACAGTTTGTTCCTCATTGTAAAACCTGCAGGGGTCACTCATTACTGAGTTACGGTTTGTTCCTCATTTTAACACCTGCAGGGCTCACTCATTACTGAGTTACAGTTTGTTCTTCATTGTAATACCTGCAGGGCTCCATTCCAGAGTTACAGTTTGTTCCTCTTTGTAATACCTGCAGGGCTCACTCATTACTGAGTTACAGATTGTTACTCATTGTATCACTTGCAGGGCTCCTTCATTCCAGTGTTACAGTTTCTTCTTTATTATATAACCTGCAGGGCTCACTCATTACTGAGTTATAGTTTGTTCCTCTTTGTAACATATGCAGGGCTCACTCATTACTGAGTTACAGATTGTTCCTCATTGTAACACTTGCAGGGCTCCTTCATTCCAGAGTTACAGTTTCTTCCTCATTGTAAAACCTGCAGCGGTCACTCATTACTGAGTTACGGTTTGTTCCTCATTGTAACACCTGCAGGGCTCACTCATTACTGAGTTACAGTTTGTTCTTCATTGTAATACCTGCAGGGCTCCATTCCAGAGTTACAGTTTGTTCCTCATTGTAACACCTTGCAGGGCTCACTCATTACTGAGTTACAGTTTGTTTCTCATTGTAACACCTTGCAGGGCTCACTCATTACTGAGTTACCGTTTGTTTCTCATTGTAACACCTTGCAGGGCTCACTCATTACTGAGTTACAGTTTGTTCCTCATTGTAATACCCGAAGGGCTCTTCCATTCCAGAGTTACAGTTTGTTCCTCATTGTAATACCTGCAGGGCTCACTCATTATTGAATTACAGTTTGTTCCTCATTGTAACACCTTGCAGGGCTCAATCATTACTGAGTTACAGTTTGTTCCTCATTGTAAAACCTGCAGGGCTCACTCATTACAGAGTTACAGTTTGTTCCTCATTTGATACATGCAGGGCTCACGCATTACTGAATTATAGATTGTTCCTCATTGTAATACCTGCAGGGCTCTTTCATTACAGAGTCACAGTTTGTTCCTCTTTGTAACACCTGCAGGGCTCACTCATTACTGAGTTACAGTTTGTTCCTCTTTGTAACACCTGCAGGGCTCACTCATTAATAAGTTACAGTTTGTTCCTCATTGTAACACCTGCAGGGCTCATTCATTACTGAGTTACAGTTTGTTCCTCATTGTAACACCTTGCAGGGCTCACTCATTACTGAGTTACAGTTTCTTCCTATTTTCAACACCTGCAGGGCTCACTCATTAATAAGTTACAGTTTGTTCCTCATTGTAACACCTGCAGGGCTCACTCATTACTGAGTTACAGTTTGTTCCTCATTGTAACACCTTGCAGGGCTCACTCATTACTGAGTTACAGTTTGTTCCTATTTTCAACACCTGCAGGGCTCACTCATTAATAAGTTATAGATTGTTCCTCATTGTAACACTTGCAGGCCTCCTTCATTCCAGAGTTACAGTTTGTTCCTCATTGTAAAACCTGCAGGGGTCACTCATTACTGAGTTACGGTTTGTTCCTCATTGTAACACCTGCAGGGCTCACTCATTACTGAGTTACAGTTTGTTCTTCATTGTAATACCTGCAGGGCTCCATTCCAGAGTTACAGTTTGTTCCTCATTGTAATACCTGCAGGGCTCACTCATTACTGAGTTACAGTTTGTTCTTCATTGTAACACCTTGCAGGGCTCACTCATTACTGACTTACAGTTTGCTCCTCTTTGTAACACCTGCAGAGCTCACTCATTAATAAGTTATAGATTGTTCCTCATTGTAACACTTGCAGGGCTCCTTCATTCCAGGGTTACAGTTTGTTCCTCATTGTAAAACCTGCAGGGGTCACTCATTACTGAGTTACGGTTTGTTCCTCATTGTAACACCTGCAGGGCTCACTCATTACTGAGTTACAGTTTGTTCTTCATTGTAATACCTGCAGGGCTCCATTCCAGAGTTACAGTTTGTTCCTCATTGTAATACCTGCAGGGCTCACTCATTACTGAGTTACAGATTGTTCCTCATTGTAACACCTTGCAGGGCTCACTCATTACTGAGTTACCGTTTGTTTCTCATTGTAACACCTTGCAGGGCTCACTCATTACTGAGTTACAGTTTGTTCCTCATTGTAATACCCGAAGGGCTCTTCCATTCCACAGTTACAGTTTGTTCCTCATTGTAATCCCTGCAAGGCTCTTTCATTACAGAGTCACAGTTTGTTCCTCTTTGTAACACCTGCAGGGCTCACTCATTACTGAGTTACAGATTGTTCCTCATTGTAACACCTGCAGGGCTCCTTCATTCCAGAGTTACAGTTTCTTCCTCATTGTAATACCTGCAGGGCTCACTCATTACTGAGTTATAGTTTGTTCCTCTTTGTAACATCTGCAGGGCTCACTCATTACTGAGTTACAGTTTGTTCCTCATTGTAACACCTTGCAGGGCTCACACATTACTGAGTTACAGTTTGTTCCTCTTTGTAACACCTGCAGGGCTCACTCATTAATAAGTTATAGATTGTTCCTCATTGTAACACATGCAGTGCTCCTTCATTCCAGAGTTACAGTTTGTTCCTCATTGTAAAACCTGCAGGGGTCACTCATTACTGAGTTACGGTTTGTTCCTCATTTTAACAACTGCAGGGCTCACTCATTACTGAGTTACAGTTTGTTCTTTATTGTAATACCTGCAGGGCTCCATTCCAGAGTTACAGTTTGTTCCTCTTTGTAATACCTGCAGGGCTCACTCATTACTGAGTTACAGATTGTTACTCATTGTATCACTTGCAGGGCTCCTTCATTCCAGTGTTACAGTTTCTTCTTTATTGTATAACCTGCAGGGCTCACTCATTACTGAGTTATAGTTTGTTCCTCATTGTAATACCCGAAGGGCTCTTCCATTCCACAGTTACAGTTTGTTCCTCATTGTAAATCCTGCAAGGCTCTTTCATTACAGAGTCACAGTTTGTTCCTCTTTGTAACACCTGCAGGGCTCACTCATTACTGAGTTACAGATTGTTCCTCATTGTAACACCTGCAGGGCTCCTTCATTCCAGAGTTACAATTTCTTCCTCATTGTAATACCTGCAGGGCTCACTCATTACTGAGTTATAGTTTGTTCCTCTTTGTAACATCTGCAGGGCTCACTCATTACTGAGTTACAGTTTGTTCCTCATTGTAACACCTTGCAGGGCTCACTCATTACTGAGTTACAGTTTGTTCCTCTTTGTAACACCTGCAGGGCTCACTCATTAATAAGTTATAGATTGTTCCTCATTGTAACACATGCAGTGCTCCTTCATTCCAGAGTTACAGTATGTTCCTCATTTTAAAAAACCTGCAGGGGTCACTCTTTACTGAGTTACGGTTTGTTCCTCATTTTAACACCTGCAGGGCTCACTCATTACTGAGTTACAGTTTGTTCTTCATTGTAATACCTGCAGGGCTCCATTCCAGAGTTACAGTTTGTTACTCTTTGTAATACCTGCAGGGCTCACTCATTACTGAGTTACAGATTGTTACTCATTGTATCACTTGCAGGGCTCCTTCATTCCAGTGTTACAGTTTCTTCTTTATTGTATAACCTGCAGGGCTCACTCATTACTGAGTTATAGTTTGTTCCTCTTTGTAACATATGCAGGGCTCACTCATTACTGAGTTACAGATTGTTCCTCATTGTAAAACTTGCAGGGCTCCTTCATTCCAGAGTTACAGTTTCTTCGTCATTGTAAAACCTGCAGCGGTCACTCATTACTGAGTTACGGTTTGTTCCTCATTGTAACACCTGCAGGGCTCACTCAT
Organism: Lampris incognitus; assembly: GCF_029633865.1. NCBI lineage: Eukaryota > Metazoa > Chordata > Actinopteri > Lampriformes > Lampridae > Lampris > Lampris incognitus. Next base: position 69,028,671 of record NC_079211.1, on the reverse strand, counting down.
TACTGAGTTACAGTTTGTTCTTCATTGTAATACCTGCAGTGCTCCATTCCAGAGTTACAGTTTGTTCCTCATTGTAACACCTTGCAGGGCTCACTCATTACTGATTTACAGTTTGTTTCTCATTGCAACACCTTGCAGGGCTCACTCATTACTGAGTTACCGTTTGTTTCTCATTGTAACACCTTGCAGGGCTCACTCATTACTGAGTTACAGTTTGTTCCTCATTGTAATACCCGAAGGGCTCTTCCATTCCAGAGTTACAGTTTGTTCCTCTTTGCAATACCTGCAGGGCTCACTCATTATTGAGTTACAGTTTGTTCCTCATTGTAACACCTTGCAGGGCTCACTCATTACTGAGTTACAGTTTGTTCCTCATTGTAAAACCTGCAGGGCTCACTCATTACAGAGTTACAGTTTGTTCCTCATTTGATACATGCAGGGCTCACGCATTACTGAATTATAGATTGTTCCTCATTGTAATACCTGCAGGGCTCTTTCATTACAGATTCACAGTTTGTTCCTCTTTGTAACACCTGCAGGGCTCACTCATTACTGAGTTATAGATTGTTCCTCATTGTAACACCTGCAGGGCTCCTTCATTCCAGAGTTACATTTTGTTCCTCATTGTAACACCTGCAGGGCTCACTCAATACTGAGTTACAGTTTGTTCCTCATTGTAACACCTTGCAGGGCTCACTCATTACTGAGTTACCGTTTGTTTCTCATTGTAACACCTTGCAGGGCTCACTCATTACTGAGTTACAGTTTGTTCCTCATTGTAATACCCGAAGGGCTCTTCCATTCCACAGTTACAGTTTGTTCCTCATTGTAATCCCTGCAGGGCTCACTCATTAATAAGTTATAGATTGTTCCTCATTGTAACACTTGCAGGGCTCCTTCATTCCAGAGTTACAGTTTGTTCCTCATTGTAAAACCTGCAGGGGGTCACTCATTACTGATTTACTGTTTGTTCCTCATTGTAACACCTGCAGGGCTCACTCATTACTGAGTTACAGTTTGTTCTTCATTGTAACACCTTGCAGGGCTCACTCATTACTGAGTTACAGTTTGCTCCTCTTTGTAACACCTGCAGAGCTCACTCATTAATAAGTTATAGATTGTTCCTCATTGTAACACTTGCAGGGATCCTTCATTCCAGGGTTACAGTTTGTTCCTCATTGTAAAACCTGCAGGGGTCACTCATTACTGAGTTACGGTTTGTTCCTCATTGTAACACCTGCAGGGCTCACTCATTACTGAGTTACAGTTTGTTCTTCATTGTAATACCTGCAGGGCTCCATTCCAGAGTTACAGTTTGTTCCTCATTGTAATACCTGCAGGGCTCACTCATTACTGAGTTACAGATTGTTCCTCATTGCAATACCTTGCAGGGCTCACTCATTACTGAGTTACCGTTTGTTTCTCATTGTAACACCTTGCAGGGCTCACTCATTACTGAGTTACAGTTTGTTCCTCATTGTAATACCCGAAGGGCTCTTCCATTCCACAGTTACAGTTTGTTCCTCATTGTAATCCCTGCAAGGCTCTTTCATTACAGAGTCACAGTTTGTTCCTCTTTGTAACACCTGCAGAGCTCACTCATTAATAAGTTATAGATTGTTCCTCATTGTAACACTTGCAGGGCTCCTTCATTCCAGGGTTACAGTTTGTTCCTCATTGTAAAACCTGCAGGGGTCACTCATTACTGAGTTACGGTTTGTTCCTCATTGTAACACCTTGCAGGGCTCACTCATTACTGAGTTACCGTTTGTTTCTCATTGTAACACCTTGCAGGGCTCACTCATTACTGAGTTACAGTTTGTTCCTCATTGTAATACCCGAAGGGCTCTTCCATTCCACAGTTACAGTTTGTTCCTCATTGTAATCCCTGCAAGGCTCTTTCATTACAGAGTCACAGTTTGTTCCTCTTTGTAACACCTGCAGGGCTCACTCATTACTGAGTTACAGATTGTTCCTCATTGTAACACCTGCAGGGCTCCTTCATTCCAGAGTTACAGTTTCTTCCTCATTGTAATACCTGCAGGGCTCACTCATTACTGAGTTATAGTTTGTTCCTCTTTGTAACATCTGCAGGGCTCACTCATTACTGAGTTACAGTTTGTTCCTCATTGTAACACCTTGCAGGGCTCACTCATTACTGAGTTACAGTTTGTTCCTCTTTGTAACACCTGCAGGGCTCACTCATTAATAAGTTATAGATTGTTCCTCATTGTAACACATGCAGTGCTCCTTCATTCCAGAGTTACAGTTTGTTCCTCATTGTAAAACCTGCAGGGGTCACTCATTACTGAGTTACGGTTTGTTCCTCATTTTAACAACTGCAGGGCTCACTCATTACTGAGTTACAGTTTGTTCTTTATTGTAATACCTGCAGGGCTCCATTCCAGAGTTACAGTTTGTTCCTCTTTGTAATACCTGCAGGGCTCACTCATTACTGAGTTACAGATTGTTACTCATTGTATCACTTGCAGGGCTCCTTCATTCCAGTGTTACAGTTTCTTCTTTATTGTATAACCTGCAGGGCTCACTCATTACTGAGTTATAGTTTGTTCCTCATTGTAATACCCGAAGGGCTCTTCCATTCCACAGTTACAGTTTGTTCCTCATTGTAAATCCTGCAAGGCTCTTTCATTACAGAGTCACAGTTTGTTCCTCTTTGTAACACCTGCAGGGCTCACTCATTACTGAGTTACAGATTGTTCCTCATTGTAACACCTGCAGGGCTCCTTCATTCCAGAGTTACAATTTCTTCCTCATTGTAATACCTGCAGGGCTCACTCATTACTGAGTTATAGTTTGTTCCTCTTTGTAACATCTGCAGGGCTCACTCATTACTGAGTTACAGTTTGTTCCTCATTGTAACACCTTGCAGGGCTCACTCATTACTGAGTTACAGTTTGTTCCTCTTTGTAACACCTGCAGGGCTCACTCATTAATAAGTTATAGATTGTTCCTCATTGTAACACATGCAGTGCTCCTTCATTCCAGAGTTACAGTTTGTTCCTCATTTTAAAAAACCTGCAGGGGTCACTCTTTACTGAGTTACGGTTTGTTCCTCATTTTAACACCTGCAGGGCTCACTCATTACTGAGTTACAGTTTGTTCTTCATTGTAATACCTGCAGGGCTCCATTCCAGAGTTACAGTTTGTTACTCTTTGTAATACCTGCAGGGCTCACTCATTACTGAGTTACAGATTGTTACTCATTGTATCACTTGCAGGGCTCCTTCATTCCAGTGTTACAGTTTCTTCTTTATTGTATAACCTGCAGGGCTCACTCATTACTGAGTTATAGTTTGTTCCTCTTTGTAACATATGCAGGGCTCACTCATTACTGAGTTACAGATTGTTCCTCATTGTAAAACTTGCAGGGCTCCTTCATTCCAGAGTTACAGTTTCTTCCTCATTGTAAAACCTGCAGCGGTCACTCATTACTGAGTTACGGTTTGTTCCTCATTGTAACACCTGCAGGGCTCACTCATTACTGAGTTACAGTTTGTTCTTCATTGTAATACCTGCAGTGCTCCATTCCAGAGTTACAGTTTGTTCCTCATTGTAACACCTTGCAGGGCTCACTCATTACTGATTTACAGTTTGTTTCTCATTGCAACACCTTGCAGGGCTCACTCATTACTGAGTTACCGTTTGTTTCTCATTGTAACACCTTGCAGGGCTCACTCATTACTGAGTTACAGTTTGTTCCTCATTGTAATACCCGAAGGGCTCTTCCATTCCAGAGTTACAGTTTGTTCCTCTTTGCAATACCTGCAGGGCTCACTCATTATTGAGTTACAGTTTGTTCCTCATTGTAACACCTTGCAGGGCTCACTCATTACTGAGTTACAGTTTGTTCCTCATTGTAAAACCTGCAGGGCTCACTCATTACAGAGTTACAGTTTGTTCCTCATTTGATACATGCAGGGCTCACGCATTACTGAATTATAGATTGTTCCTCATTGTAATACCTGCAGGGCTCTTTCATTACAGATTCACAGTTTGTTCCTCTTTGTAACACCTGCAGGGCTCACTCATTACTGAGTTATAGATTGTTCCTCATTGTAACACCTGCAGGGCTCCTTCATTCCAGAGTTACATTTTGTTCCTCATTGTAACACCTGCAGGGCTCACTCAATACTGAGTTACAGTTTGTTCCTCATTGTAACACCTTGCAGGGCTCACTCATTACTGAGTTACCGTTTGTTTCTCATTGTAACACCTTGCAGGGCTCACTCATTACTGAGTTACAGTTTGTTCCTCATTGTAATACCCGAAGGGCTCTTCCATTCCACAGTTACAGTTTGTTCCTCATTGTAATCCCTGCAGGGCTCACTCATTAATAAGTTATAGATTGTTCCTCATTGTAACACTTGCAGGGCTCCTTCATTCCAGAGTTACAGTTTGTTCCTCATTGTAAAACCTGCAGGGGTCACTCATTACTGATTTACTGTTTGTTCCTCATTGTAACACCTGCAGGGCTCACTCATTACTGAGTTACAGTTTGTTCTTCATTGTAACACCTTGCAGGGCTCACTCATTACTGAGTTATAGTTTGTTCCTCTTTGTAACATCTGCAGGGCTCACTCATTACTGAGTTACAGTTTGTTCCTCATTGTAACACCTTGCAGGGCTCACTCATTACTGAGTTACAGTTTGTTCCTCTTTGTAACACCTGCAGGGCTCACTCATTAATAAGTTATAGATTGTTCCTCATTGTAACACATGCAGTGCTCCTTCATTCCAGAGTTACAGTTTGTTCCTCATTGTAAAACCTGCAGGGGTCACTCATTACTGAGTTACGGTTTGTTCCTCATTTTAACAACTGCAGGGCTCACTCATTACTGAGTTACAGTTTGTTCTTTATTGTAATACCTGCAGGGCTCCATTCCAGAGTTACAGTTTGTTCCTCTTTGTAATACCTGCAGGGCTCACTCATTACTGAGTTACAGATTGTTACTCATTGTATCACTTGCAGGGCTCCTTCATTCCAGTGTTACAGTTTCTTCTTTATTGTATAACCTGCAGGGCTCACTCATTACTGAGTTATAGTTTGTTCCTCATTGTAATACCCGAAGGGCTCTTCCATTCCACAGTTACAGTTTGTTCCTCATTGTAAATCCTGCAAGGCTCTTTCATTACAGAGTCACAGTTTGTTCCTCTTTGTAACACCTGCAGGGCTCACTCATTACTGAGTTACAGATTGTTCCTCATTGTAACACCTGCAGGGCTCCTTCATTCCAGAGTTACAATTTCTTCCTCATTGTAATACCTGCAGGGCTCACTCATTACTGAGTTATAGTTTGTTCCTCTTTGTAACATCTGCAGGGCTCACTCATTACTGAGTTACAGTTTGTTCCTCATTGTAACACCTTGCAGGGCTCACTCATTACTGAGTTACAGTTTGTTCCTCTTTGTAACACCTGCAGGGCTCACTCATTAATAAGTTATAGATTGTTCCTCATTGTAACACATGCAGTGCTCCTTCATTCCAGAGTTACAGTTTGTTCCTCATTTTAAAAAACCTGCAGGGGTCACTCTTTACTGAGTTACGGTTTGTTCCTCATTTTAACACCTGCAGGGCTCACTCATTACTGAGTTACAGTTTGTTCTTCATTGTAATACCTGCAGGGCTCCATTCCAGAGTTACAGTTTGTTACTCTTTGTAATACCTGCAGGGCTCACTCATTACTGAGTTACAGATTGTTACTCATTGTATCACTTGCAGGGCTCCTTCATTCCAGTGTTACAGTTTCTTCTTTATTGTATAACCTGCAGGGCTCACTCATTACTGAGTTATAGTTTGTTCCTCTTTGTAACATATGCAGGGCTCACTCATTACTGAGTTACAGATTGTTCCTCATTGTAAAACTTGCAGGGCTCCTTCATTCCAGAGTTACAGTTTCTTCCTCATTGTAAAACCTGCAGCGGTCACTCATTACTGAGTTACGGTTTGTTCCTCATTGTAACACCTGCAGGGCTCACTCATTACTGAGTTACAGTTTGTTCTTCATTGTAATACCTGCAGTGCTCCATTCCAGAGTTACAGTTTGTTCCCCATTGTAACACCTTGCAGGGCTCACTCATTACTGATTTACAGTTTGTTTCTCATTGCAACACCTTGCAGGGCTCACTCATTACTGAGTTACCGTTTGTTTCTCATTGTAACACCTTGCAGGGCTCACTCATTACTGAGTTACAGTTTGTTCCTCATTGTAATACCCGAAGGGCTCTTCCATTCCAGAGTTACAGTTTGTTCCTCTTTGCAATACCTGCAGGGCTCACTCATTATTGAGTTACAGTTTGTTCCTCATTGTAACACCTTGCAGGGCTCACTCATTACTGAGTTACAGTTTGTTCCTCATTGTAAAACCTGCAGGGCTCACTCATTACAGAGTTACAGTTTGTTCCTCATTTGATACATGCAGGGCTCACGCATTACTGAATTATAGATTGTTCCTCATTGTAATACCTGCAGGGCTCTTTCATTACAGATTCACAGTTTGTTCCTCTTTGTAACACCTGCAGGGCTCACTCATTACTGAGTTATAGATTGTTCCTCATTGTAACACCTGCAGGGCTCCTTCATTCCAGAGTTACATTTTGTTCCTCATTGTAACACCTGCAGGGCTCACTCAATACTGAGTTACAGTTTGTTCCTCATTGTAACACCTTGCAGGGCTCACTCATTACTGAGTTACCGTTTGTTTCTCATTGTAACACCTTGCAGGGCTCACTCATTACTGAGTTACAGTTTGTTCCTCATTGTAATACCCGAAGGGCTCTTCCATTCCACAGTTACAGTTTGTTCCTCATTGTAATCCCTGCAGGGCTCACTCATTAATAAGTTATAGATTGTTCCTCATTGTAACACTTGCAGGGCTCCTTCATTCCAGAGTTACAGTTTGTTCCTCATTGTAAAACCTGCAGGGGTCACTCATTACTGATTTACTGTTTGTTCCTCATTGTAACACCTGCAGGGCTCACTCATTACTGAGTTACAGTTTGTTCTTCATTGTAACACCTTGCAGGGCTCACTCATTACTGAGTTACAGTTTGCTCCTCTTTGTAACACCTGCAGAGCTCACTCATTAATAAGTTATAGATTGTTCCTCATTGTAACACTTGCAGGGATCCTTCATTCCAGGGTTACAGTTTGTTCCTCATTGTAAAACCTGCAGGGGTCACTCATTACTGAGTTACGGTTTGTTCCTCATTGTAACACCTGCAGGGCTCACTCATTACTGAGTTACAGTTTGTTCTTCATTGTAATACCTGCAGGGCTCCATTCCAGAGTTACAGTTTGTTCCTCATTGTAATACCTGCAGGGCTCACTCATTACTGAGTTACAGATTGTTCCTCATTGCAATACCTTGCAGGGCTCACTCATTACTGAGTTACCGTTGGTTTCTCATTGTAACACCTTGCAGGGCTCACTCATTACTGAGTTACAGTTTGTTCCTCATTGTAATACCCGAAGGGCTCTTCCATTCCACAGTTACAGTTTGTTCCTCATTGTAATCCCTGCAAGGCTCTTTCATTACAGAGTCACAGTTTGTTCCTCTTTGTAACACCTGCAGGGCTCACTCATTACTGAGTTACAGATTGTTCCTCATTGTAATACCTGCAGGGCTCCTTCATTCCAGAGTTACAGTTTCTTCCTCATTGTAATACCTGCAGGGCTCACTCATTACTGAGTTATAGTTTGTTCCTCTTTGTAACATCTGCAGGGCTCACTCATTACTGAGTTACAGTTTGTTCCTCATTGTAACACCTTGCAGGGCTCACTCATTACTGAGTTACAGTTTGTTCCTCTTTGTAACACCTGCAGGGCTCACTCAGTAATAAGTTATAGATTGTTCCTCATTGTAACACATGCAGTGCTCCTTCATTCCAGAGTTACAGTTTGTTCCTCATTGTAAAACCTGCAGGGGTCACTCTTTACTGAGTTACGGTTTGTTCCTCATTTTAACACCTGCAGGGCTCACTCATTACTGAGTTACAGTTTGTTCTTCATTGTAATACCTGCAGGGCTCCATTCCAGAGTTACAGTTTGTTCCTCTTTGTAATACCTGCAGGGCTCACTCATTACTGAGTTACAGATTGTTACTCATTGTATCACTTGCAGGGCTCCTTCATTCCAGTGTTACAGTTTCTTCTTTATTGTATAACCTGCAGGGCTCACTCATTACTGAGTTATAGTTTGTTCCTCTTTGTAACATATGCAGGGCTCACTCATTACTGAGTTACAGATTGTTCCTCATTGTAACACTTGCAGGGCTCCTCCATTCCAGAGTTACAGTTTCTTCCTCATTGTAAAACCTGCAGCAGTCACTCATTACTGAGTTACGGTTTGTTCCTCATTGTAACACCTGCAGGGCTCACTCATTACTGAGTTACAGTTTGTTCTTCATTGTAATACCTGCAGGGCTCCATTCCAGAGTTACAGTTTGTTCCTCATTGTAACACCTTGCAGGGCTCACTCATTACTGAGTTACAGTTTGTTTCTCATTGTAACACCTTGCAGGGCTCACTCACTACTGAGTTACCGTTTGTTTCTCATTGTAACACCTTGCAGGGCTCACTCATTACTGAGTTACAGATTGTTCCTCATTGTAATACCCGAAGGGCTCTTCCATTCCAGAGTTACAGTTTGTTCCTCATTGTAATACCTGCAGGGCTCACTCATTATTGAGTTACAGTTTGTTCCTCATTGTAACACCTTGCAGGGCTCACTCATTACTGAGTTACAGTTTGTTCCTCTTTGTAACACCTGCAGGGCTCACTCATTAATAAGTTATAGATTGTTCCTCATTGTAACACTTGCAGGGCTCCTTCATTCCAGAGTTACAGTTTGTTCCTCATTGTAAAACCTGCAGGGGTCACTCATTACTGAGTTACGGTTTGTTCCTCATTGTAACACCTGCAGGGCTGCTTCATTCCAGAGTTACAGTTTGTTCCTCATTGTAACACCTGCAGGGCTCACTCATTACTGAGTTACAGTTTGTTCCTCATTGTAACACCTTGCAGGGCTCACTCATTACTGAGTTACAGTTTGTTCCTCTTTGTAACACCTGCCGGGCTCACTCATTAATAAGTTATAGATTGTTCCTCATTGTAACACTTGCAGGCCTCCTTCATTCCAGAGTTACAGTTTGTTCCTCATTGTAAAACCTGCAGGGATCACTCATTACTGAGTTACGGTTTGTTCCTCATTGTAACACCTGCAGGGCTCACTCATTAATAAGTTACAGTTTGTTCTTCATTGTAATACCTGCAGGGCTCCATTCCAGAGTTACAGTTTGTTCCTCATTGTAATACCTGCAGGGCTCACTCATTACTGAGTTACAGATTGTTCCTCATTGTAACACCTTGCAGGGCTCACTCATTACTGATTTACAGTTTGTTTCTCATTGTAGCACCTTGCAGGACTCACTCCTTACTGAGTTACATTTTGTTTCTCATTTTAGCACCTTGCAGGACTCACTCCTTACTGAGTTACAGTTTGTTCCTTTTTGTAATACCCGAAGGGCTCTTCCATTCCAGAGTTACACTTTGTTCCTCATTGAAATACCTGCAGGGCTCACTCATTACGGAGTTAAAGTTTGTTCCTCTTTGTAACACCTGCAGGGCTCACTCATTAATAAGTTATAGATTGTTCCTCATTGTAACACTTGCAGGGCTCCTTCATTCCAGAGTTACAGTTTGTTCCTCATTGTAAAACCTGCAGGGGTCACTCATTACTGAGTTACGGTTTGTTCCTCATTGTAACACCTGCAGGGCTCACTCATTACTGAGTTACAGTTTGTTCTTCATTGTAACACCTTGCAGGGCTCACTCATTACTGAGTTACAGTTTGCTCCTCTTTGTAACACCTGCAGAGCTCACTCATTAATAAGTTATAGATTGTTCCTCATTGTAACATCTTGCAGGGCTCCTTCATTCCAGAGTTACAGTTTGTTCCTCATTGTAAAACCTGCAGGGGTCACTCATTACTGAGTTACGGTTTGTTCTTCATTGTAATACCTGCAGGGCTACATTCCAGAGTTACAGTTTGTTCCTCATTGTAATACCTGCAGGGCTCACTCATTACTGAGTTACAGATTGTTCCTCATTGTAACACCTTGCAGGGCTCACTCATTACTGAGTTACCGTTGGTTTCTCATTGTAACATCTTGCAGGGCTCACTCATTACTGAGTTACAGTTTGTTCCTCATTGTAATACCCGAAGGGCTCTTCCATTCCACAGTTACAGTTTGTTCCTCATTGTAATCCCTGCAAGGCTCTTTCATTACAGAGTCACAGTTTGTTCCTCTTTGTAACACCTGCAGGGTTCACTCATTACTGAGTTAGAGATTGTTCCTCATTGTAACACCTGCAGGGCTCCTTCATTTCAGAGTTACAGTTTCTTCCTCATTGTAATACCTGCAGGGCTCACTCATTTCTGAGTTATAGTTTGTTCCTCTTTGTAACATCTGCAGGGCTCACTCATTACTGAGTTACAGTTTGTTCCTCATTGTAAAACTTGCAGGGCCCACTCATTACTGAGTTACAGTTTGTTCCTCTTTGTAACACCTGCAGGGCTCACTCATTAATAATTTATAGATTGTTCCTCAATGTAACACATGCAGTGCTCCTTCATTCCAGAGTTACAGTTTGTTCCTCATTGTAACACCTGCAGGGCTCACTCATTACTGAGTTACAGTTTGTTCCTCATTGTAATACCTGCAGGGCTCACTCATTATTGAGTTACAGTTTGTTCCTCATTGTAACACCTTGCAGGGCTCACTCATTACTGAGTTACAGTTTGTTCCTCATTGTAAAACCTGCAGGGCTCACTCATTACAGAGTTACAGTTTGTTCCTCATTTGATACATGCAGGGCTCACGCATTACTGAATTATAGATTGTTTCTCATTGTAATACCTGCAGGGCTCTTTCATTACAGAGTCACAGTTTGTTCCTCTTTGTAACACCTGCAGGGCTCACTCATTACTGAGATATAGATTGTTCCTCATTGTAACACCTGCAGGGCTCCTTCATTCCAGAGTTACAGTTTGTTCCTCATTGTAAAACCTGCAGGGGTCACTCATTACTGAGTTACCGTTTGTTTCTCATTGTAACACCTTGCAGGGCTCACTCATTACTGAGTTACAGTTTGTTCCTCATTGTAATACCCGAAGGGCTCTTCCATTCCAGAGTTACAGTTTGTTCCTCATTGTAATCCCTGTAAGGCTTTTTCATTACAGAGTCACAGTTTCTTCCTCTTTGTAACACCTGCAGGGCTCACTCATTACTGAGTTACAGATTGTTCCTCATTGTAACACCTGCAGGGCTCCTTCATTCCAGAGTTACAGTTTCTTCCTCATTGTAATACCTGCAGGGCTCACTCATTACTGAGTTATAGTTTGTTCCTCTTTGTAACATCTGCAGGGCTCACTCATTACTGAGTTACAGTTTGTTCCTCATTGTAACACCTTGCAGGGCTCACTCATTACTGAGTTACAGTTTGTTCCTCTTTGTAACACCTGCAGGGCTCACTCATTAATAAGTTATAGATTGTTCCTCATTGTAACACATGCAGTGCTCCTTCATTCCAGAGTTACAGTTTGTTCCTCATTGTAAAACCTGCAGGGGTCACTCTTTACTGAGTTACGGTTTGTTCCTCATTATAACACCTGCAGGGCTCACTCATTACTGAGTTACAGTTTGTTCTTCATTATAATACCTGCAGGGCTCCATTCCAGAGTTACAGTTTGTTACTCTTTGTAATACCTGCAGGGCTCACTCATTACTGAGTTACAGACTGTTACTCATTGTATCACTTGCAGGGCTCCTTCATTCCAGTGTTACAGTTTCTTCTTTATTGTATAACCTGCAGGGCTCACTCATTACTGAGTTATAGTTTGTTCCTCTTTGTAACATATGCAGGGCTAACTCATTACTGAGTTACAGATTGTTCCTCATTGTAACATCTGCAGGGCTCCTTCATTCCAGAGTTACAGTTTCTTCCTCATTGTAAAACCTGCAGCGGTCACTCATTACTGAGTTACGGTTTGTTCCTCATTGTAACACCTGCAGGGCTCACTCATTACTGAGTTACAGTTTGTTCTTCATTGTAATACCTGCAGTGCTCCATTCCAGAGTTACAGTTTGTTCCTCATTGTAACACCTTGCAGGGCTCACTCATTACTGATTTACAGTTTGTTTCTCATTGCAACACCTTGCAGGGCTCACTCATTACTGAGTTACCGTTTGTTTCTTTTTGTAACACCTGCAGGGCTCACTCATTACTGAGTTACAGATTGTTCCTCATTGTAACACCTGCAGGGCTCCTTCATTCCAGAGTTACAGTTTCTTCCTCATTGTAATACCTGCAGGGCTCACTCATTACTGAGTTATAGTTTGTTCCTCTTTGTAACATCTGCAGGGCTCACTCATTACTGAGTTACAGTTTGTTCCTCATTGTAACACCTTGCAGGGCTCACTCATTACTGAGTTACAGTTTGTTCCTCTTTGTAACACCTGCAGGGCTCACTCATTAATAAGTTATAGATTGTTCCTCATTGTAACACATGCAGTGCTCCTTCATTCCAGAGTTACAGTTTGTTCCTCATTGTAAAACCTGCAGGGGTCACTCTTTACTGAGTTACGGTTTGTTCCTCATTATAACACCTGCAGGGCTCACTCATTACTGAGTTACAGTTTGTTCTTCATTGTAATACCTTGCAGGGCTCACTCATTACTGAGTTACAGTTTGCTCCTCTTTGTAACACCTGCAGAGCTCACTCATTAATAAGTTATATATTGTTCCTCATTGTATCACTTGCAGGGCTCCTTCATTCCAGGGTTACAGTTTGTTCCTCATTGTAACACCTTGCAGGAATCACTCATTACATAGTTACAGTTTGTTCCTCTTTGTAACACTTGCAGGGCTCACTCATTACTGAGTTACAGTTTGTTCCTCATTGTAACACCTTGCAGGGCTCACTCATTACTGAGTTACAGTTTGTTTCTCATTGTAACACCTTGCAGGGCTCACTCATTACTGAGTTACAGTTTGTTCCTCATTGTAATACCCGAAGGGCTCCTTCATTCCAGAGTTACAGTTTGTTCCTCATTGTAATACCTGCAGGGCTCACTCATTACTGAGTTACAGTTTGTTCTTCATTGTAACACCTTGCAGGGCTAACTCATTACTGAGTTACAGTTTGTTCCTCTTTGTAACACCTGCAGGGCTCCCTCGTTACTAAGTTATAGATTGTTCCTCATTGTAACACCTGCAGGGCTCCTTCATTTCAGAGTTACAGTTTCTTCCTCATTGTAAAACCTGCAGGGCTCACTCATTACTGAGTTACAGTTTGTTTCTCATTGTAACACCTTGCAGGTCTCACTCATTACTGAGTTACAGTTTGTTCCTCATTGTAATACCCGAAGGGCTCCTTCATTCCAGAGTTACAGTTTGTTCATCATTGTAACACCTTGCAGGGCTCACTCATTACTGATTTACAGTTTGTTCCTCTTTTTAACACCTGCAGGGCTCACTCATTACTGAGTTACAGTTTGTTCCTCATTGTAACACCTTGCAGGGCTCACTCATTACTGAGTTACAGTTTGTTCCTCTTTGTAGCACCTGCAGGTCTCCCTCGTTACTAAGTTATAGATTGTTCCTCATTGTAACACCTGCAGGGCTCCTTCATTCCAGAGTTACAGTTTGTTCCTCATTGTAAAATCTGCAGGGCTAACTCATTACAGAGTTACAGTTTGTTCCTCATTTGATACATGCAGGGCTATCTCATTACTGAATTATAGATTGTTCCTCATTGTAATACCTGCAGGGCTCACTCATTACTGAGTTACAGTTTGTTCCTCTTTGTAACACCTGCAGGGCTCACTCATTAATAAGTAATAGATTGTTCCTCATTGTAACACCTGCAGGGCTCCTTCATCCCAGAGTTACAGTTTCTTCCTCATTGTAAAACCTGCAGGGCTCACTCATTACTGAGTTACAGTTTGTTCTTCATTGTAATACCTGCAGGGCTCCATTCCAGAGATACAGTTTGTTCCTCATTGTAATACCTGCAGGGCTCACTCATTACTGAGTTACAGTTTGTTCCTCATTGTAACACCTGCAGGGCTTACTCATTACAGAGTCACAGTTTGTTCCTCTTTGTAATACCTGCAGGGCTCACTCATTACTGAGTTACAGTTTGTTCCTCTTTGTAACATCTGCAGGGCTCACTCATTACTGAGTTACAGTTTGTTCCTCATTGTAACACCTTGCAGGGCTCACTCATTACTGAGTTACAGTTTGTTCCTCTTTGTAATACCCGAAGGGCTCCTTCATTCCAGAGTTACAGTTTGTTCCTCATTGTAATACCTGCAGGGCTCACTCATTACTGAGTTACAGTTTGTTCCTCATTGTAACACCTTGCAGGGCTCACTCATTACTGAGTTACAGTTTGTTCCTCTTTGTAACACCTGCAGGGCTCACTCATTACTGAGTCACAGTTTGTTCCTCATTGTAACACCTGCAGGGCTCACTCATTACAGAGTTACAGTTCGTTCCTCATTTGATACATGCAGGGCTAACTCATTACTGAATTATAGATTGTTCCTCATTGTAATACCTGCAGGGCTTTTTCATTACAGAGTCACAGTTTGTTCCTCATTGTAACACCTGCAGGGCTCCTTCATTCCAGAGTTACAGTTTCTTCCTCATTGTAATACCTGCAGGGCTCACTCATTACTGAGTTACAGTTTGTTCCTCATTGTAACACCTGCAGGGCTCACTCATTACTGAGTAATAGATTGTTCCTCATTGTAATACCTGCAGGGCTCACTCATTACTGAGTTACAGTTTGTTCCTCTTTGTAACACCTGCAGGGCTCACTCATTAATAAGTTATAGATTGTTCCTCATTGTAACACCTGCAGGGCTCCTTCATTCCAGAGTTACAGTTTGTTCCTCATTGTAAAACCTGCAGGGCTCACTCATTACTGAGTTACAGTTTGTTCCTCATTTTAACACCTGCAGGGCTCACTCATTACTGAGTCACCGTTTGTTCCTCTTTGTAATACCTGCAGGACTCACTCATTACCGAGTTACAGATTGTTACTCATTGTCACACTTGCAGGGCTCCTTCATTCCAGAGTTACAGTTTCTTCCTCATTGTAATACCTGCAGGGCTCACTCATTACTGAGTTACAGTTTGTTCCTCTTTGTAACATCTGCAGGGCTCACTCATTACTGAGTTACAGTTTGTTCCTCTTTGTTACACGTGCAGGGCTCACTCATTACTGAGTTACAGTTTGGATGAATGATTGAGCCTGGAGCGAGATGAATTGTCTTTAATTGCCCTTTTTTGATCAGTGGTTGAAACCAAACTCAGTGTGTGAGTGCAACACCTGAGGTGAGGTGGTAGCATGACAGCACACCTGACACTCCTTCTCCCTCTGGGTCTATTGTTATAAATGGAAGAGCCTGCTCCTGCTCACCTGTGTCATGCTGTTCCTCTGAAACCACTGGGATACTGAGCTGGTGAAATGCTTTTGAGAAGTTTGATGCACTGTCAGTTACAGTAGCCACAGTGATGTCAGGTGTGAGTCCATAATCTGAATTGATTTCCTCCAGTAGTTCTGCAGTTCGGTTGTGTGTATGTCGACTGGGAAAATGTTTACAATCAAGAGCATTCGATCCGTGTTCCAGTGTGTCTGTATCCGGTTTACAGTGACGCCCGTAGAACTTGTTTTTTTAGTTGACCAGATATCTGCAGTGGTGCAGACATGTTGTATGCACTTAAGTCTCTCCTTCAAATGTGTTATTTTATTCAAGTGTTCATCGATTCTTCACCCAAGTGTCCTCCTGGACAAAACGTCAGCGCCTTGGCAAAGTCCCTGTACCAAGTCTAAAAATTCTCTATGCCCAGCAGTGGCCAGTGGGTACGTGCCTTTTTAAGACAAGCAAATCAACATGACTGCCTTTGGTCACTTACATAACGTGGTAGCTAAAATTCAGTCTTTCCTGTCCATGACTGACAGGATACATGCACGTGTTTCATCCAGACTTGATTACTGCAATGTTGTGTTTTCAGGTCTGCCACATTCTAGCACTACAAGTCTTCAGATGGTTCAGAATGCTGCTGCTAGAATCCTGACTAAATCTAGAAATTTTGACCATATTACACCACGAGATTTTAGAGTAGAATGAGAATCCTTTATTCATCCCCGAAGGGGAAATGGATTCTGTTACCGACACTCACGCGCTAATAACTAACAACTAACAAGATACAAGATACGAAAATAGAAACAGAAACAAATAGAAATAAAAGATAAATAAGAAATACAAATAAAAACAAAATATATCAACAGGCATGGTGTTACGTATCTCGAATGAAGACCAGAGGCCAGTGTAGTGAAACCAAAAGGACAGACAGACAACAGAGCACCGGGATAACCCGAAGGGCGATTTTAATGCAGGAAAACAAACGACACTGCCACAGGGATGGTAAGAGAGGAATCTCAGGTGGGGCTGGTTGAGACCATGTGCGTGCGCCTGGCTATCAAAGTCCGAATCCGTAGTGCGAGGGGTTGTCCGAGGAAGTCCGGGTCCGAGATCCAGGAAGTCAAGTCCGAAAGGAGGGGTCCAGGGAGAGAGACACAGAGGGAGATCGCTGGAGAGGTCCGGGGGGAAAACGTGAAGGTCGCTGGGGGCGAGGAGCGAGGGAGACGCTGGGAGCCGTGGGAGTCGCGGAGGGAGGGTCGCAGGGTTCAGTACATCGAAGCCCGGAGTGGTGTTCTGGGAGACTTCTTGTAGCGGGCTGCCTGATTGCCGAAGGTGTGCCTGATGGATGATGGCAAACACCTGGTGCAGTGCAGCGCTCGTCTCCTCAGAGCGCGAGCCGAGCGCTCGGATGTTTCCGGCGCGTCCGAGCTGGGGGAGTGGCTTGAACGTGCCGGGGAGGCAGCTCAGGGCGGTGTAACCTCAACAGGACCCCCCCTCCTCCTACGGGAGACACCGGGCGACCGTCCGATGGCGTTGGGGTGGGCCCGATAGAACTCCTCCAGGAGTGCGGGGTCGGCCAGGTAGGACCGGAGAACCCAGCTGCGGTCCTCGGGCCCATAGCCGACCCAGTCCACCAGGTATTGGTACCCACGCCCCCGGCGGCGTACAGCGAGCAGCCGGTCGACATCCCAGACCATGTCACCACTGTCGAGGACCCTTGGGGGTGGAGGAGCTTGGACAGGGGGAGACAGGGGGCTGGAGGCTACCGGTTTGAGGTGAGAGACATGGAAAACGGGATGGATCTTGAGTGAGGTAGGGAGATGGAGACGCACCGCTGAAGGGTTGACGATGCGGTCGATGGTATAGGGGCCGACGTAGCGGGGAGCCAGCTTCCGGTTGAGAGTAGGGAGGGGCAGGTCCCGGGCCAGGAGCCATACCCTCTGGCCAGGTCGATAGGCTGGAGCTGGCACTCTCCGCCGGTTGGCGCTGCGCCGGGCCCGCTCTGTAGCTCACAACATGATGGGGGAACAGAGGGGGTTGATAGCCAAGGGAACACTCGAAGGGGGCCAAACCGGTAGCCGAACTCTCCATGGAGTTGAGCGAGTACTCCACCCAGGGCAGGTACTTGCTCCAGGAGGCGGGGTTGCTGGTGGTAATGCAACGCAAAGCCGCCTCCAGGGCTTGATTGGCCCGCTCTGCCTGTCCATTGGTCTGGGGTTGATACCCGGAGGAGAGGCTGACCGTGGCCCCAATCCCTTTACAAAAGGCCTGCCACACCTTAGAAGTGAACTGGGCACCACAGTCAGACACAATGTCCAGGGGGATCCCATGGAGGCGGACGACATGGGAGACGAGAAGATCCGCCGTCTCGGCTGCAGAGGGTAGTTTGGTGAGGGCAACAAAGTGGACGGCCTTTGACTGCGTTGAGCAGGGCTGTGACCAGGCTAAGTGGTTGACTTGCGTTGAGACGGGTTGTGACTAGGCTAAGTGGTTGAGTTGCATTGAGCCGGTCTGTGACTAGGCTAAGTGGTTGACATTCGTTGAGCAGGGCTGTGACTAGGCTAAGAGGTTGAGTTGCGTTGAGCCGGGTTGGGACAGGCTAAGTGGTTGGCTTGCCTTGAGCCGGGCTGTAACTAGGCTAAGTGATTGCTTGCATTGAGCCAGACTGTGACTAGGCTAAGTGATTGGCTTGCATTGAGCCAGGCTGTGACTAGGCTAAGTGATTGACCTGCGGTGAGCCAGGCTGTGACTAGGCTAAGTGATTGACCTGCGGTGAGCCGGGCTGTAAATAGGCTAAGTGGTTGACTTGTGTTGAGCAGGGCTGTGACTAGGCTAAGAGGTTGAGTTGCATTGAGCCGGGTTGGGACTAGGCTAAGTGGTTGGCTTGCCTTGAGCCGGGCTGTGACTAGGCTAAGTGATTGGCTTGCATTGAGCCAGACTGTGACTAGGCTAAGTGATTGACCTGCGATGAGCCGGGCTGCGACTAGGCTAAGTGGTTGACTTGCATTGAGCCAGGCTGTGACTAGGCTAAGTAATTGACCTGCGGTGAGCCGGGCTGTGACTAGGCTAAGTGATTGGCTTGCGTTGAGCCGGGCTGTGACTAGGCTAAGTGATTGACCTGCGGTGAGCCGGGCTGTGACTAGGCTAAGTGGTTGACTTGCGTTGAGCAGGGCTGTGACTAGGCTAAGTAATTGGCTTGCGTTGAGCCGGGCTGTGACTAGGCTAAGTGGTTGACTTGCGTTGAGCCCGTCTGTGACTAGGCTAGTGGTTGACCTGTGTTGAGCCGGATTGTGACTAGGCTAGTGGTTGACCTGTGTTGAGCCGGACTGTGACTAAGCTCGTGGTTGACCTGTGTTGAGCCGGACTGTGACTGGGCTAGTGGTTGACCTGTGTTGAGCCGGACTGTGACTAGGCTAGTGGTTGACCTGTGTTGAGCCGGACTGTGACTGGGCTCGTGGTTGACCTGTGTTGAGCCGGACTGTGACTGGGCTAGTGGTTGACCTGTGTTGAGCCGGACTGTGACTAGGCTAGTGGTTGACCTGTGTTGAGCCGGACTGTGACTGGGCTAGTGGTTGACCTGTGTTGAGCCGGACTGTGACTGGGCTAGTGGTTGACCTGTGTTGAGCCGGACTGTGACTGGGCTAGTGGTTGACCTGTGTTGAGCCGGACTGTGACTCGGCTAGTGGTTGACCTGTGTTGAGCCGGACTGTGACTAGGCTAGTGGTTGACCTGTGTTGAGCCGGACTGTGACTAGGCTAGTGGTTGACCTGTGTTGAGCCGGACTGTGACTGGGCTAGTGGTTGACCTGTGTTGAGCCGGACTGTGACTGGGCTAGTGGTTGACTTGTGTTGAGCCGGACTGTGACTGGGCTAGTGGTTGACCTGTGTTGAGCCGGACTGTGACTGGGCTAGTGGTTGACCTGTGTTGAGCCGGACTGTGACTGGGCTAGTGGTTGACCTGTGTTGAGCCGGACTGTGACTGGGCTCGTGGTTGACCTGTGTTGAGCCGGACTGTGACTGGGCTAGTGGTTGACCTGTGTTGAGCCGGACTGTGACTAGGCTAGTGGTTGACCTGTGTTGAGCCGGACTGTGACAGGGCTAGTGGTTGACTTGTGTTGAGCCGGACTGTGACTAGGCTAGTGGTTGACCTGTGTTGAGCCGGACTGTGACTAGGCTCTTGGTTTACCTGTGTTGAGCCGGACTGTGACTGGGCTCGTGGTTGACCTGCATACTGTGTATCAAAATACCCAAAAGTAATTACAGACGTATTTAAATACATTTAATTTCCATACTGCCCATCTCTGACCACGAGAGTTCGCTGGTGATGATGATGATGATGATGATGATGGTGTGTGTGTGTGTGGGGGGGGGGTACAGCTCCAGGAGAGGGCTCCACCAATAGTATGTGAGCATGAGGTAAGTCTGTATGTCCACGTGATATCTTGTCACCCTTCCCAACGTCACCTGTGCTGCCCCGTATGTGTGTGCGTGCGCGCATGCGCGTGCTTGTGCTTATGTGCATTTGTGTGTGTGTGTGTGTGTGTGTGTGTGTGTGTGTGTGTGTGTGTTATGTGCACTTATGTGTGTGTGTTTTTGTGCTTGTGTGTGCGTGTGTTTGTGTCTGTGTGGGTGTTTATGTACATTTGTGTGTGTGTGTGTGTGCGTGTGTTTTTGTGTGTATGCATGTGTATTTGTGTGTTTATGCACTTTTGTGTGTCTGTTTGTGTGTATTTGTTTGTGTGTGTTTGTGTTTGTGTGCATTTTGTGTGTGTGTGTGTGTTTGAGTGCATTTTTGTGTTTGTCTGTGCATGTGTTTGTGTGCATTTGTGTGTGTTTGTGTGCATTTTTGTGTGTCTGTGTTTTGTGTGCATTTGTGTGCGTGGGTGTGTGTTTGTTTGTGTGCATTTGTGTGTGTCTGTGTGTGTGTCTGTGTGTGTGTTTATGTGCATTTGTGTGTGTGTGTGTTTATGTGCACTTTGTGTGTGTGTGTGTGTGTGTGTGTGTGTGTGTGTGTGTGTGTGTGTTGTACCAGTGTACAGAAGCGCTCGGGTGGGTTGCCGCAGGTGATTCCAGGTGGATCCACTCTAATTTGCATAAACTCCTTCATATTGGTCGGCTGAGGTTGACACGCGTAGAACTGCCAGCCTGGCCCCGCCTCCGAGCTGAGCAGAGAGCCGCAGCGGTCGTACTGACACTCCACCGCCACCAGGGGGAGCAGGACGAGCGTCAGCAGGGGAGACATGAAGGAGGTTCACCAAGACAACGGCAAAACCTGGAGAGATATTTGCCACAAACCTGTTCAACCAAACAGGAAGTGTCGGTCCGGCAGACAGGAAGTGGTGGTTATACGCAAGTCAACAGTTCAAACACTGAGACTTGTCACCAGTAGACCAGTGGACCACTGACAGCTCCAAAATATCACCAGTCTGATGGCCTTGTCTTTTCTATTGTTACTCTGATAGCTAACTGTCTGTGTGGTTGTTATGGAGACCGGGATGGGTTGTAGTTCAAACACCCCGGACTCGCCATTCAAAAAAAAAAAGTAGCTTCAGAGCAGGACACCTGCCTGTCTGTCTGTCTGTACATCTACCGAGCTATCTGTCTGTCTGCCTGCCTGCCTGTCTGCCTGCCTGCCTGCCTGTCTGTCTTTCAGTCTGTCTACCTGTCTTCCTGTCTACCTGTCTTCCTGTCTACCTGTCTTCCTGTCTACCTGTCTTTATGTCTGCCAAGCTGTCTTGTCTGTCTGTCTGTCTTTCAGTCTGTCTACCTGTCTTCCTGTCTACCTGTCTTCCTGTCTACCTGTATTTATGTCTGCCAAGCTGTCTTGTCTGTCTGCCTGCCTGCCTGTCTGTCTGCCTGCCTGCCTGTCTGTCTTTCAGTCTGTCTACCTGTCTTCCTGTCTACCTGTCTTTATGTCTGCCAAGCTGTCTTGTCTGTCTGCCTGCCTGCCTGTCTGTCTGCCTGCCTGTCTGTCTGTCTTTCAGTCTGTCTACCTGTCTTCCTGTCTACCTGTCTTTATGTCTGCCAAGCTGTCTTGTCTGTCTGCCTGCCTGCCTGTCTGTCTGCCTGCCTGTCTGTCTGTCTTTCAGTCTGTCTACCTGTCTGTATGTCTGCCAAGCTGTCTTGTCTGTCTGCCTGCCTGCCTGCCTGTCGGACTGCCTGCCTGTCTGTCTGTCTGTCTGTCTGTCTGTCTGTCTGTCTGTCTGTCTGTCTGTCTGTCTGTCGTTCACTCTGTCTACCTGTCTGCCTGTCTACCTGTCTGTATGTCTGCCGAGCTGTCTTGTCTGTCTGCCTATCTGTCTTTCAGTCTGTCTACATGTCTGCCTGTCTGTCTTTCAGTCTATCTACCTGTCTGCCTGTCTACCTGTCAGTCAGTCAGTCAGTCAGTCAGTCAGTCAGTCAGTCTGTCTGTCTGTCTGTCTCTCTGTGAATCTGTCTTTTTTCCACCTGTCTGTCTTTCTTTTCGGATCAGTCTAAGGTTCTTCTTTCTCCTGTAAGAGTCTTGCTGACATGTGACATCACAGCCTGAAGAGGACAAGATACTTAAACACCACCAACAGCAACAGCAAGCACAGCAACAGCAAGCACAACAACAAGCACAGCAACAACAATCACAGCAACAAGCACAACAACAACAACAACAACAAGCACAGCAACAGCAAGCACAGCAACAGCAAGCACAACAACAACAATCACAGCAACAACAATCACAGCAACAAGCACAACAACAGCAACAACAAGCACAGCAACAGCAAGCACAGCAACAGCAAGCACAGCAACAAGCACAACAACAACAAGCACATCAACAACAATCACAGCAACAAGCACAACAACAACAACAACAACAACAACAACAACAACAGCAAGCACAACAACAAGCACAACAGCAGCAGCAACACCGAGAAGCAAATCTCTGAGGTTGTGACGCATCTCTCTTGCCCTCCCAGCTGGACCAATACGTTCAGGTAAGACCTCTTTGCTTGTTCTCTTTCTTATTTGTCGTAATTTTATTGTTTGTGTAGGTTTGTTTATTTGCCAGGGACAACACACATTAATCAACCTTAATTAACATGAAACTCTGCCAGTTAGTGGAGCTTGATTCCTTTTCACAGCAGCACCAGAATGTTAATTTCTTTCTGTCCTCCATCAGTCAGGACGGAGAGTGGGAGTGAACATCAGCTGCCTCATCACTTCTGCACAGCAGAGGATGTTCTTCCCCTGGCAGCTGGACACATTCCACCTTTCACTGACAACGACTCCTCCATCAGAGTCTATGCTGACCTCCTCCATCTCACTGATCTCCTCCATCAGAGTCCATGCTGGCCTCCTCCATCACTAAGTCCATGAGGACTCCTTCATCACTGAGTCCATAAGACTCCTCCATCACTGAGTCCATGCTGACCTCCTCCATCACTGAGTCCATGCTGACTTCTCCATCACTGAGTCCATGCTGACTCCTCCATCACTGAGTCCATGCTGACCTCCTTCAGCGCCAGGGACCAGGGCAGGCTACAGCACATCATTCGTTCGGTGAACAAGGTCTGCTGCCTGCCTCCCTGCAGGACTTTGAGGTGGGCAGGGAAGGTTGTTGCCGACCCCTCCCACCCTGGACACCACTTTTCTGAAACTCAGACCTCTGGCAAGAGGCTGAGTTCCATCAGGACCAACACCTCATGCCACAACTCGTTCTTCCCTGTTGCAGTTGGACTAATCAACAGCCCCCCCGGACTAATCAATGTTGTATATTGTGATTATACCTGGTCCGTTTTTGCCACCTATAGGCGGACCAGGGTATTGATATTACGGGTGCCTTGGAGTGTCATGTGACAGTTGTTGTATAATAAAACCACCGGCTGTCATGACGGCAAATTTCGAATCCGTCTCCCGACTGATTTATGTTGTAACCTAGCAGTATAAGTTGACCAATACTCTAAGGAAGACACGACAAAGTGGCGACGAGGATCTTATTCGACATCCGCGTGTGTTTCTCCGCTGGTTTCGAAGATTCTGAGCTGGACTGTTGCTGTGAAAGCTGGAAGCTAGCAGGCTAGCAGGTTAGCAAGTTAGCTTCACCGTCAGAGGCTGCAGTGTCGGCAGAGGGAAGATACTTGTGAAAAAAGCAGCGAGCGTGGTGAAAATGGCGGGGATGAGCGGGAGCATTGGCCCCCTTGATGACAATACTGAGCAGTGGCGCTACTACACAGAACGTTTTGAATACTTTGCTCAAGCAAATGGGACTGCAGATGAGAAGATTGTGCCAACGTTCTCGAGTAATGGGACCGAAAACTTTTGGTGTGCTGCGTTGCCTGGTCCAGCCAGCCAAGCCTGGGACTAGAAGGTACGCTAGCATAGTGGCTACGTTGACGGCCCATGTCTCACCCGAGCCACTGGTAAACGCAGAACGTTTTCGTTTCCATAAAAGAAACCGAGAGGAAGGGGAGAGTGTAACAGTGTTTGTGGCTGCACTGAGGAGGCTAGCAGAGCGTTGTGAATTCAATGATGTGCTGAATGACACCATAAGAGACAGACTCGTGTGCGGGCTGAGGAGTGAGGCTACTCAGAAACGTCTGCAAACTGAAGGTTCACTCACATTGGATAAAGCTGTCGAGATTGCTGTGTCAATGGAGCTAGCTGCCAGGGAGGCTCAGCACCTCAGTGCAAGTGGTAAACTACACCGGGTCTCCACCGAGCACAAGGGGGCTCATGATAAATGTTACCGATGCGACAAAACAGGACATTTTGCAGCTGAGTATTGGAGTAAGGAGGTGGATTGCAGGAAATGTGGAAAAAGGGGCACCTGGAACGCGCTTGCAGAAGTAAGGGAGCTGACAGAAACCCAAAGCAAGTAACCAAAATGCCAATGCCCACATTCAAAAAGAGACAGTCTGTACACAGTGTGGAACCAAGCCACACCACCGCTGAGCCCAACAGCTCATCTGATGAGGCATCAGTGTATGTACTGTCAGTGCAGGGAGGTCCAGATGGATATTGGGAAACTCCACTGCTGGAGGGGAAACCAGTGCGCATGGAAATTGACACCGGTGCAGCTGTCACCATCGTGTCGTATGCTGTTTACAAGGAAACCTTGCAGCACCTTCCATTACAACCAACCAGTCTCAAACTGAAAACATACACCAGCAAGTCAGTGGGAACAAAAGGCGTCGTCAATGTCACAGTCCTGGTGAATGGCCAGACAGCCAAACTACCACTGTATGTAGCCAAAGGGAACTTTCCATCTCTGCTGGGTCGGTCGTGGCTGTAGGCGCTCACACTGGACTGGCCTGCAATTTGTATGGTGTGCAAAGGTGAAAAACGTCTGACAACGGTTCTGAACAAACGTGCAGATGTGTTCAAGGAGGAACTGGGAACAATGAAAGACATAACAGTTAAACTGAACATTCAGCCGGATAGCAAACCAAGGTTCATGATAGCCAAACCAGTTCCCTACGCAATAAAGCCAAAAGTGGAAGCCGAGCTGGAATCCTTGGTCGGGAGGGGGGTGCTGCAGCCTGTCAGCCGGAGTGACTGGGCCACTCCAATCGTGCCAGTTATAAAAAAAGATAATTCGGTGAGAATCTGCGGCGACTTCAAAGTCACCATAAACCCAGTGCTTGAGGCAGAACAATATCCACTACCCCAGTGGTTCTCAACCTTTTTGGGGTCCTGGACCCCCTGCGTATTTTTGATCTACCCTGAGGACCCCTCCACCTGATCTTGGGGGAGGGGGGTTGCAATTTGATAGAAACAGTAGAAACTGCATTTTAAATTGCATTATAGCATTTATTCACTCTTTGGGGCAAAAATAAGAGCTTTCAGTTGTAACTTAGATATAGTTAACAAAACGGAATTATTATGCAGTAACTTTCAGATATATGTAACAAAACAGAATATGTATTCAGTAACTTTCAGATATATGTAACAACAGAATTTTTATGCAGTAACTTTTAACAATGCAAACGGGAGCGAGATCTCTTATTAAAATACAATAAATTACACTTGTGAAACAGATGTAATAAGAGAAAAAAGTCCTGTTACCCTTTATAGTTTAGGTAGATAAAGGTCTCAGTCACATTTGAGTAAAATAATCCTATTTCTATAAATGTCATAGGATCTTTTTTTAAAGATATTTTATTTTCACGGACCCCTTGCAATTACACCACGGACCACTAGGGGTCCGCGGACCCCCGGTTGAGAAACACTGCACTACCCCACATTGAGGAGCTTTTCATTGGATTGGCTGGAGGACAAAAATTCAGCAAAATTGACCTCACACAAGCCTCCCTCCAGATGCAAGTGGGTGAGAAGTCGAGAGAGCTGCTCACGATAGTCACTCACAAGGGCCTCTACCAATACTGCAGGCTACCCTTTGGAATAACATCGGCCCGGCTCTCTTCCAGCGTGCGATGGACCAGATACTGAGCGGCTTGGCTGGCGTCCAATGCTACTTGGATGACATACTGGTCACCGGGAAGACCGAGCAAGAGCACCTGGGAAATCTGGATGCCACACTGCAGCGGCTGGAAGAATATGGACTCAGGGTCCGCAGATCACAGTGTGAGTTTTTCCAGTCTGCAGTAGAGTATTTGGGTCACGTAATAGATTCAGAGGGCTTACACAACGCTCCATCCAAAATCAAAGCAATCGTGGAAGCACCGACGCCTCAAAATGTGAGTCAACTACGCTCTTATCTCGGGCTCCTAAACTGCTATGGGGAATTCATACCGAGCCTCTCTTCTCCGCTGCAACCACTTCACCAGCTGCTGTGCCATGGCAAGGCAAGGCATGGGAATGGACTGATCAGTGTGAGGCTGCCTTTGCGCAAACAAAAAGGCGCTGCTTGAGTCTGACACGCTGACACACTTTGACCCCACATTGCCCTTACAACTCGCATGTGATGCTTCCCCTTACGGAGTGGGGGCAGTCATTTATCACTTCATGCCCAGTGGTGAAGAGCGGCCGGTCGCGTTCGCTTCACGCACACTCAACCAAGCCGAACGCAACTATGCGCAAATTGAACGAGAAGCGCTGGGAGTTGTATTTGGGGTCAGAAAATTTCACCGATATCTCTTTGGGAGGAAATTTGTCCTTCTGACAGACCACTGTCCCCTGACAACAATTTTCGGGCCCCATACTGGTATTCCTTCCTTGGCAGCCAGCAAAGATGGGCCTTGTTGTTGTCCGCCCACGACTACGACATCAAGTACCGCAAGTCGGAGCTGCATGCAAATGCTGACAGCCTCTCTAGGCTGCCCCTGCCGGTTGACCATGGTGAGCCACAGCAGGCTGGCATTTTCTACTTCAGGCAAGTGCAGGAGGCTCCCATCACTTCTACTCAAGTGAAACGACACACCCGAAATTACCTTGTGCTGTTCAAACTGATAGATGTTGTGATCAGCGGAAGGAGTGGGAACCTTCCAGAGCTAAAACCGTACCTAGCAAGAAGGAATGAGCTCTCTGTGCAGGCAGGATGTCTCCTATGGGGACGCAGAGTGATTATTCCACCCACGCTGCGAAAAAGGCTACTACAGCAGCTACATGCAGGCCACAGCGGAATGGTCCACATGAAAGAACTCGCCAGGAGCTACTTCTGGTGGCCCGGGCTGGATGGGCAAATAGAAGAGATTGAGAGAACATATCCATCTTGTCAGCAGGTGCGTGGCATGCCACAGCCAGCCCCCCTCCACCCATGGGAATGGCCAGAGGGACCCTGGCAGCGTGTCCACATTGATTTTGCTGGGCCGTTCGAGGAGAGGATGTTTCTGGTGGCAGTTGATGCTCACAGCAAGTGGCCAGAAGTGGCCATAATGAGATCGACAACAGCTGAGAAAACCATCAAGAAACTTGGGGAAATGTTCAGTCGGTTTGGCTTCCCGGAACAGCTGGTGAGTGATAACGGGCCCCAATTTGTCTCACAAGAGTTCGAGCGATTCCTCGAGGTAAATGGAGTGCAACACATCTGCTCTGCTCCCTATCACCCATCTACTAATGGATTAGCAGAGAGATTTGTTCAGAACATGAAGCACGCTTTGAAGGCTTCTCAGAGCCAAGGCTCTCTCCACCAGAGGCTGAACAACTTCCTGCTGTCTTACAGAAATGTGCCCCACGCAACCACAAGAGCTGCTCCTGCGGTGCTGCTCATGAAGAGACAGATCTGCACCAGCCCCGACCTCCTAAAACCACCAATGACCAAAGAGACTGTTCACCTGAAACAACAAACTCAGGTTCAACAACGCCAACATAAAGCAAAAGAAAGGGTTTTCTTCCCAGGTGACAGTGTACTGGCACGCAACTATAACACTGGACCAAAATGGGTGCCAGCCACCGTCCTGGCACAGACAGGGCCTGTATCCTGTACAGTCCGGATCACTGAGGACACCGTCTGGAGGAGACCCACAGACCAAATGCTTGCTGCAGAAACAGCGTCTGAGAACACTACACCACCACTACCTGTGGTCTGTGCTGAGCCATACGAACAGGAAAACCCAGCCCAACCCAACCTCACCCAGAATGCACCAGGTCACACAGAACCTGCTTCTTCTGGGCCCATCTCTTCAGCAGTTTCAGAGACAGAACTGCCGTCATGCTCCACACTGATGTCTGTCCCTGTTGCAGCCCTTGTAGATCCGCCAGAGGCTGGTGCTAACCGCTGGTATCCCCAGAGAGAACGGCGGTCTCCTAAACGCCTAGATTTATAGTAGCCACACTCTGAAGAATGGGGCAGAATAATCCCCGGGGTTATGGCAGGGTCTGAGTAGTGCACCTCATTTACTTAGTTAAAAAAGAAAGAAAAAGTAGTATTGTTGCTTGTCACTGGGAGTAAGGGGGACTGTTAATTATATTGTTATTTGTAATTGAACAGTTTTGATTCCAGGGATTTGAGATATTTTGGTTACCATGGACAACATAGTGTTTACATGTCATGATAGTGGCTTATTGGTTACAGGTGTTTGTTCTGATATTAGTGATGCCACATGTTCATTAAGTGGGGAGGAGATGTTATATATTGTGATCATACCTGGTCCGTTGCTGCCACCTATAGGCGGACCAGGGTATTGGTATTACGGGTGCCTTGGAGTGTCATGTGACAGTTGTTGTATAATAAAACCACCAGCTGTCATGACGGCAAATTTCTATATCCCGACTGATTTATGTTGTAACCTAGCAGTATAAGCTGGTCAGTACTCTAAGGAAGATACAACAATCAACAGCCCCTCCGTACTAATCAACAGCCCCCCAAACTAATCAACAGCCCCTCCTGCCCCCAGTGACAGACCACTCACACGCATATATTGCGATTTGTATATAAAATTGTACTTTTACTTTTTACTATATATTTTTTAGTTGTATCACATACTTTATCACACTTTATTTTTATTTTATTTATTCATTTATCCCCCCCTTTTCCTCCCCAATTGTATCCGGCTAATTACCCCTCTCTTTTGAGCCATTCCGGTCGCTGCTCCGTCCCCTATGCCGATCCGGAGAGACCAGCCGCTTCTTTTCACCTGACAATGAGTTTCACCAGCGGGATGTGGCGCGTGGGCGGATCACGTTATTCCCCCCAGTTACCCGCGATCAGGCGCCCCAACCGACCAGAGGAGGCGCTAGTGCAGCGACCAGGACACATACCCACATCCGGCTCCCTACCTGCAGACACGGCCAATTGTGTCTATAGGGACACCCGACCAAGCCGGAGGTAACACGGGGATTCGAACCGGTGATCCCCGTATGGCCGGATTACCCACCAGGGGGCCCCGGGGCACGCACGTCAATTGCCCCCTCCCCCTGCCCCGTCAGATAGGCTACGCAAACAATACTAACCATAGTTACATGTAAAACTAATGCAAATAGCCAACGTGGTGGTCAACGCTATGCCAGTCTGCATGGGATTCGGATGGCGATGACAAAGTCCAACTCGGGTTTGAATCACAAAACAAACGGAGACGAGAACAGCAGCTCACAGCATGGCAAACACATTGCGAAGCCTTCTCCCCACTTACAACGGCTTAGCAGCAGGAGATACATGTTTGTTCCAGAGCAAGTGATTCAGTGACATATGGGCATATCTTAGTAAAACTACCTGTTTAAATGTCTTCAGTGTGGGCATTCTAGCTAGCACATCTGTTCTACTCCACACAATGAAACAACGAAGTCGATCAGAGGCATCGAGCTTGTGCTATGTCAGCCTTTGTTGCATTCTCAACGCTACAATGTAAACACGAGGCACATGCTGCACTCTTAATTGCTACAATGTAAACATAAGGTGCAAACTCTTCAAACCGGCATTGTGATATATTTAGAAACACCCGCCCCCACACACACACACACACGTTTAGTACGTTTATATTTGTAATATCTATGGCTCCGCTTCAAACGAGTCCCTAGCAACCGAGAAAGGCTTCCGCTTCGAGTCCCGGTTTCTTATACTGTCTATGTCGCAGACTGGGAAAGTATGATAATGTCATGGTGACGCTACACAAAGTTAAGTCACTCATATAATGTGCATGGCTTGAGTCCGATTATTTCAGGTCACTTGCATCAGTGGAGAAATCAGTAGAGACTGTAGCTTGGGGCCCCGCATCAATAGAGACTAGCTTGGGGCCCCGCATCAATAGAGACTAGCTTGGGGCCAAGCATCAATAGAGACTAGCTTGGGGCCCTGCATCAATAGAGACTAGCTTGGGGCCCTGCATCAATAGAGACTAGCTTAGGCCCTGCATCGCGACGCAGGGTTGCAACAAACGTCCCTTTTGGGTATGATTGGGGATCCCTACTATAAGCGAACACAATACCCCTGACCTTTGAGGCCGCTCGTGGTCCTGGGCCTAAGGGCACTCACCCGGCATGCCTGGTCCATAATCCAGCCTTGGATCCCCGTGTTGGTAGGCAATAGAATAGACCGCTACGCTACCCAGACGCCCTTTTTCGCACCAACAACGCCAAGTAAAATTCCTAGTGCTTATTACTACTACTACTACTTTCAGCTGCTCCCGTTAGGGGGCGCCACAGCGGATCATCCGTTTCCATCTCATCCTGTCTTCTGCATCTTCCTCTGTCACACCAGCCACCTGCATGTGCTCCCTCACCACATCCACAAACCTCCTCTTTGGCCTTCCTCTTCTCCTCTTCCCTGGCAGCTCCATATTCAGCATCCTTCTCCCAATATACCCAGCATCTCTCCTCCACACATGTCCAAGCCATCTCAATCTTGCCTCTCTTGCTTTGTCTCCAAACCGTCCAACCTGAGCTGTCCCTCTAATATACTCGTTCCTAATCCTGTCCTTCTTCATCACTCCCAGTGAAAATCTTATCATCTTCATCTCTGCCACCTCCACCTCCACCTCCTGTCTTTTCATCAGTGTCACTGTCTCCAAACCATACAACATAGCTGGTCTCACAACCATCTTGTAAACCTTCCCTTTAACTCTTGCTGGCACCCTTCTGTCACACATCACTCCTGACACTCTTCTCCACCCACTCCACCCTGCCTGCACTCTCTTCTTCACCTCTCTTCTACACTCCCCGTTACTTTGGATAGTTGACCCCAAGTATTTAAACTCATACACCTTCATCACCTCTCTTCTTAACCTAGCTTCTATTACTCTTTCCCATATCTTCATGCTGTGGCTGATCAACTTTATACCTCTGTAGTTGCTACAGTTCTGCACATCACCCTTGTTCTTGAAAATCGGT